>NC_090374.1:5912142-6183268 GCF_036365525.1 Heterodontus francisci | reverse complement strand
TTCTTTCTCTCTCTCTCTCTCTCTCCTGGTCTCTTTATACTCCGGCTCCGCTCTCGCTGTTTCCCGCTGTCTGAGTGAACTCTCTCTCTCTGTCTCTCTCTCTTTCTCCTGGTCTCTTTATACTCCGGCTCCGCTCTCGCTGTTTCCCGCTGTCTGAGTGAGCTCTCTCTCTCTTTCTCTCTCTCTCTCTCTCTCTCCTGATCTCTTTATACTCCGACTCCGCTCTCGCTGTTTCCTGCTGTCTGAGTGAACTCTCTCTCTCTCTCTCTCTCTCTTTCTCCTGGTCTCTTTATACACCGGCCCCGCTCTCGCTGTTTCCCGCTGTCTGAGTGAGCTCTCTCTCTCTCTCTTTGTCTCTCTCTCTCTCTCTCCTGGTCTCTTTATACTCCGGCTCCGCTCTCGCTGTTTCCTGCTGTCTGAGTGAACTCGCTCTCCCTCTCTCTCTCTCCTGGTCTCTTTGTACTCCGGCTCCGCTCTCGCTGTTTCCTGCTGTCTGAGTGAACTCTCTCTCCCTCTCTTTCCCAGTCTCTTTGTACTCCAGCTCCGCTCTCACTGTTTCCCGCTGTCTGAGTGAACTCTCTCTCGCTCTCCCAATCTCTTTATGCACTGAGTGGGAAGGGAAGCGAGAGAAACGGGGAGGCAGTGGCGTAGTGGTAATGTCACGAGACGAGTAACCCAGAGGCCCAGGCTAATGCTCTGGGGACATGGGTTCGAATCCCACCACGACAGATGGTGGAATTTGAATTCAATTCATAAATCTGGAATTTAAAAAAGCGAGTCTGGTGGTGATCATGAACCCATTGTTGATTGTTGTAAAATACCATCTGGTTCACTCATGCCCTTTAGGGAAGGAAATCTGCCTTCCTTATCTGGTCTGGCCTACATGTGACTCCAGACCCACAGTAATGTGGCTCACTCTTGAAAGCCCAATGAAATCGTCCAGCAAGTCACTCAGTTGTATCAAACTGCAACAAAGTCTAAGAAAGGGAGTGAAACTGGACGGACCACCCGTCATCGACCTAGGCACCGGAAATGATAATGACAAACCCCACCCTGTCGACACCAGCACAAGCCTGCAGGAGGACTTTGCAGGGTAGATATGGCTGGGTTTGCTGTTGTCATTTCCAGTGCCTAGGTCAATGCCGTGTGGTCCATCCAGTTTCATTCCTTTTCTTAGACTTCATAGCAATTTGATATAACTGAGGGTTGACAGAAAAGGTTGGTTAATAAAATTGAGGCTCTTGGAATAGGAGAGTCAGTGTCCAATAGGATAAAAAAAATGGCTTAAGGACAGGAAACAGCAAGTTGTAATAAATGATTGCTTTTCAGACTGGAGGATGGTAGATAGTGGTGTTTCCCAAGAGTCAGTGCTGGGACCACTGCTTTCTTTGCTATATATAGATGACTTGGATCTTGGAATGCAGAGTAGAATTCCAAAATTTACCTATGACACCAAACTTGGAGGTGCGGCAGACATTGAGGATGATACGAACCACCTGCAACAGGATATAGATAGGCTAGCAGAATGGGCAGAGAGGTGGCAGATGAAATTTAATACTGACAAGTGTGAGGTGATGCATTTTGGCAGAAGGAATAGGGAGAGGCAATATATGCTTAATGGCATAGTTTTAAAGAAGGAAGAGAGAGACCTGGGGGTGCATGTGCATCGATCTTTGAAGGTGGCCGACATATTGAGAGAGTGGTTAGTAAAGCAGAGAGGATCTTGGGCTTCATTTTTTATATTAGAGATACAGCACTGAAACAGGCCCTTCGGCCCACCGAGTCTGTGCCGAACATCAACCACCCATTTATACTAATCCTACACTAATCCCATATTCCTACCAAACATCCCCACCTGTTCCTATATTTCCCTACCACCTACCTATACTAGTGACAATTTATAATGGCCAATTTACCTATCAATCTGCAAGTCTTTTGGCTTGTGGGAGGAAACCGGAGCACCCGGAGAAAACCCACGCAGACACAGGGAGAACTTGCAAACTCCACACAGACAGTACCCGGAATCGAACCCGGGTCCCTGGAACTGTGAGGCTGCGGTGCTAACCACTGCGCCACTGTGCCGCCCTATATATAGAGACATAAATAGAGGCATTGAGTACAAAAGCAGGGAAGTTATGCTGAACCTTTATAAAGCTCTTGTTAACTGGAGTATTGTGTCCAGTTCTGGTCACCACACTTCAGGAAGATGTGAGAGTCCTTGAGAAGGTGCAGAGGAGATTTACCAGAATGGTTCCAGGGATGGAGGATTTTAGTTTCAAGGTTGAGTTTGTTCTCCTTGGAACAAAGGAAATTGCGGGGAAATTTAATAGAAGTGTGCAAGATTATGACAGGCTTTGGAAAAACTGTTCCCATTAACAAATGGTATAAGGACCTAGGAGACACAGATTGAAGGTTTTGGGCAAAAGATGCATGGGAAATATGAGGAAACACTTTTCTATGCAGCGGGTGGTAATGACCTGGAACTCGCTGCCACAAGGGTGGTGGAAGAGGAGACAATCAATGACTTCAAGAGGAGGTTGGATGGCCACCTGAGAGAAATAGACTTGCAGGGGACTGACAGTATATCTCTGCAGAGAGCTGACATGGACTCGATGGGCCAAATGGCTTTCTTCTGTGCTATAAATGAATCTACGACTCCATGACTAACTTCCATGCAGCACGATTCCACAAACAGCAATGTGATAATCACCAGATAATCTGTTTTAGTGATAGTCATTGAGGGATAAATATTGGTCAGGACACCAGGGATAACTCCCCTGCTCTTTTTGAATAGTGCCATGAAATTTTACATTCACCTGAGAAGGTAGACAGGGCTTGATCTGAAAGATGACACCTCTGACAGTACAACACTCCCTCAGTACTGTTCTGATGAAAGTTCATTGACCTGAAACAGTAACTCTGCTTTTCCTCTCCACAGATGCTGCCTTACCTGCTGAGTATTTCCAGCATTTTCTGTTTTTATTTCAGATTTCCAGTATCTGCAGTATTTTGCTTTTGTGCTACTGCAGTGGGAGTGCTGGCCTGGATTGTGTGCTCAGGTCTCTGGAGTGGGACTTGAACCCACCACCATCTGAGGGAACACTGCTGCCAACTGAGCCAAAGCTGAAACTGCTGTGGAGCTGGTTTCAGTCAGCCCCTTTAGTTAGCACTGTCAGCACTCACCATGTCTTCTATCTCCTGATCAGTGTCCGCAGGGGGGGTAGGGAGAGTTCTATTCTGGGTATCATGTCCTTGAAAGGAGAGCACTCCCCCTCACCCTAACTTCATGTAGCATGCTGTGAATCTGGGAGTGCATGGGCTGCAAAGCTACACATTGCAGAAATTTAGCAGCAGTCAGCATGTCATCCAACTGGTAGACAAGAATGCAGCTTGTATCCCTTTCAATCTCTCCCAGCTCTGCCAGCACTCCCTTCAGCAGCTCAATCCAAAGACTTCAGCCAGAGAAATCCACGCAGGATCACTTGGTGAAATTCGCATTCTGGCAGGGTCGGAATTTATGCCCTATGAAATACTTGAGCTAACATCAACGGCTTTTTGTGGGAAATGGGCATCCTTCCATCTATGAAAGATGATGGACACGCAGCAAACAATCCATTTAGGTGGGGTGTCTTCTCTTGGTGCACCTTTGCTGATGGCTGTGAAGGCCAATCCTTGAGAGGCAGGTTCTGCCACAAGTGCTGCAGGACAACCTGCCAAGTGACCCTGTGCGTTGTTATTTTGGACGTTGGCGTCTGTTGCCAAGCTGATGTAGCCACTGGTCATCGTGGTAGTACACACCAGTCCACAGGATGTGTTGCCATTTCCCTTTATCGCCAGCGAGTGACTTCCAGGTGCGATAGTCGACATTTAGGGCCTTCATGTCATGCTTGCAAGCATCCTTGAAGCGGAGCTTTGGGTGCTCTGCTGGTCATCTGGCCCTGGCGACCTCACCATACAGAAGGTCCTTGGGTATGCGACCATCTTCCATCCTGCAGACGTGTCTGATTGACCGAAGCTGCCTCTGTTTGATTAGTTCTGAGGGACAGGATTAATCTCCACTTGGAGAGGCAGGGATTAACCAGGGATAGTTAGCATGGCTTTGTCAGAGGGAGATCATGTCTAACTAACTTGATTGAATTTTTCGAGGCGGTAACTAGATGTGTAAATGAGGGTAAAGCAGTTGATGTAGTCGTCATGGACTTCGGTAAGGCTTTTGATAAGGTCCCACATGGGAGATTGGTTAAGAAGGTAAGAGCCCATGGGATCCAGAGCAGTTTGGCAAAGTGGATCCAAAATTGGCTTAGTGGCAGGAGACAGAGGGTGATGGTCATCTCCCCGTGACATTCAATGGCATTACCATCGCTGAATCCCCCACTATTAATATCCTAGGGGATACCATTGACCAGAAACTGAACTGGAGTAGCCATATAAATACCGTGGCTACAAGAGCAGGTCAGAGGCTAGGAATCCTTCAGCAAGTAACTCACCTCCTGACTTCCCAAAGCCTGTCCACCATCTACAAGGCACAAGTCAGGAGTGATATGGAATACTCTCCACTTGCCTGGATGGGTGCAGCTCCAACAACACTCAAGAAGCTCAACACCATCCATGAGAAAGCAGCCCGCTTGATTGGCACCCCATCTACAAACATTCACTCCCTCCACCACCGACGGACAGTGGCAGCAGTGTGTACCATCTACAAGATGCACTGCAGCAACACACCAAGGCTCCTTCGACAGCACCTTCCAAACGCGCGACCTCTACCAGCTAGAAGGACAAGGGCAGCAAATGCATGGGAACACCACCACCTGCAAGTTCCCCTCCAAGTCACACACCATCCTGACTTGGAACTATATCACCGTTCCTTCACTGTCACTGGGTTAAAATCCTGGAACTCCCTTCCGAACAGCACTGTGGGTGTACCTACCCCACAAGGACTGCAGCGGTTCAAGATGGCAGCTCACCACCACCTTCTCAAGGGTGGTTAGGGATGGGCAATAAATGCTGGCCTGGCCAGCGACGCCCACATCCTATGAATGAATAAACAAAATGGTCGAGGATTGTTTCTGCGAAAGGAGGCCCGTGACCAGTGGTGTACCACAGGGATCGGTGCTGGGACCCTTGCTGTTTGTAGTGTACATTAATGATTTAGACATGAATATGGGAGGTATGATAAGTAAGTTTGCAGATGACACGAAAATTGGTGGTGTCTTAAATAGCGAGGAGGAAAGCCTTAGATTACAGGACGATATAGATGGGCTGGTAAGATGGGCGGAGCAATGGCAAATGGAATTTTATCCTGAGAAGTGTGAGGTGATGCATTTTGGGAGGACTAACAAGGCAGGGGAATAAACAATGGATGGTAGGACCCTAGGAAGTACAGAAGGTCAGAGGGATCTTGGTGTACTTGTCCATAGATCACTGAAGGCAGCAGCACAGGTGGATAAGGTGGTGAGGAAGGCACATGGGATACTTGCCTTTATCAGCCAAGCATAGAATATAAGAGCAGGGAGGTTATGATGGGGCTGTATAAAACGCTAGTTAGGCCACAACTGGAGTACTGTGTACAGTTCTGGGCACCATACTATAGGAAAGATATGATTGCAAAGGAGACTCACCAGGATGTTGCCTGGGCTGGAGCATTTCAGCTATGAAGGGAGACTGGATAGGCTACGGTTGTTTTCCTTAGAACAGAGAAGGCTGAGGGGGAACCTGATTGAGGTGTACTAAATTATGAGGGACGTTGATATGTTAGATAGCAAGAAACCTTTTCCCTTAACGGAGGGGTCAATAACCAGGGGCATAGATTTAAGGTAAGGAGCAGGAGGTTTAGAGGGGATTTGAGGAAAAAATGTTTCACCCAGAGGGTTGTTGGAATCTGGAACACACTGCCTGAAGAGGTGGTGGAGGCAGGAACCCTCACAACATTTAAGAAGTATTTAGATGAGCACTTGAACTGCCATAGCACACAAGGCTCCGGGCCAAGTGCTGGAAAATGGGATTAGAATAGTTAGGTGCTTGATGGCTGGCATGGACACGATGGGCCGAAGGGCCTGTTTCTGTGCTGTATAAGTTTGACTCTACGAATCTAGTGCCAACAAACGTGGGATTTTTCCAGCCAGGATATACCCACAATGCGCCGCAGAAAACGAAGATGGAAGTTATTGAACTTCTTTTCCTTGTAACTGTAAGTCACCCATGTTTCACAGTCATGCAGCAAGGTGCTGAGTACACAGGCCTTATAAGTTATCATCTTGGTCCTAAGGGTTAGCTTGGTGTTTTTCCATGCACGTTTCCAGAGTAGGCCAATGGTGGTAGCTGCTTTCCCTATACGTGTATCGAGCTCTGCATTAAGGGACAGGTTGTCAATCACCGTGGTCCCAAGGTAGCAGAATTTGCTCACCACTTCCAGTGGGGTGTTATTTAGTGTGATCATGGAAGGAGATGCAACACCTTGTCCCATGGTCACTTCCACCACCTTTTTGCATAGACAAGTGTTTCTTAACTTCTACTGAATAGCCTGAGTCTGATTCTAAGCTCATGTCCCTTTGTCCTAGACTTCCTCACCAGCAGCAAAATCCTACAAAACTCAATGAAATAACACCTTAACCTTCCATATTCCAGGGAATACAAGCCTTGTTTATGTAATCTCTCCTCATAGTCTAACGCTTGGAGCTCTTGTAACATTCTGGTGAATCTGTGCTGCCCTCTTTCCAAGGCCAATATATCCTTTCTAAGGTGTGGCAGCCAGAACTGTACAGAGTACTCCATATTTGGTCTAAACAGGGCTTTGTATAGCTGTAGCAAAACTTGCTCTCCTTTATATTCTCGCCCTCAAGAGGAGGATCCAGGCAAAGATGAGAGGGAGGGTGTCCAAACAAAAGTGTTACCTAACCTGGCTGGCCCATCAGGACAGTGATACTGGAGGCATGCAAAACACAATGACATTCTGTGCTCCTCAATCATCAGTGCTAAAAGCAAATGGGTAAGGCCTTGATTTTTTGCATGAATGGGAAAATAATAAGTGGTAGAGAGGGATCTGAGCAAGCAGCTCACTCTGGCTCAGTGTGTCTGAACTGTTCCCTTGCTCTGTCTGCAGGAGGAAGCCACTATATGCTATTCGATGAAATTTCTCATCTGCTTCATGAGAGTGGGCATGATGTGAACATGTTGGTGCAGCTTGGTAACCCAAGAATCAAAGGTAGGTGTATTCCCTCCCCGACCATTCGCCATCATCACACAGCTCCAGGATACTTTGACAAATCATCTTACACCAAAATAATTTACAATGATCTTGCAGCAAGCTTTTGGTTCCAGAAAGTTTGTCTTCATTTGAATCTCTTTTTCTGGCACATCCTCGAGAATACTCAAGGTTTGCTGTTTCAATTTCTCTCTTCATTCCTCAATGATCTCAATCACTTAATGTTCAACTCCCTCTTCTTTTGCCGATGATTCCAATCTATATCCATTCAGATCAGACATGCTGGGCTGATTTCTGTTTGTGATGCACACTCTTTGTGTTGCAGGCAGGGTACAAAGATTGCACTGTATCCTGCCCATTTCCTGAATGGGCATGGGTAAGGTATTGGAAGCTCCTGTCCGAAGCAGGTGGAAGCTTTTTGGGACCTGTAGAAGGGGGTCTATTTTGTTGGATGCGAACATGTCCAGGAAGCTTTTTGGGAAATGTTACCAGAGCTTGAAAGTTGCAGCTGTGAGGAAAGATTGAATTGGCTAGGGTTGTTTCCCTAGAGCAGAGGAGGCTGGGGGGGGTGACTTAATTGAGGTGTGCACAATTATGAGGGGCCTAGATAGAGCAGACAGGAAGGACCTGTTTCCCCTAGCAGTGAGGTCGATTACCGGGGGGCACAGATTTAAGGTGATTGGTAGAAGGTTTAGAGGGGACACAAGTGAAACTTCTTCACCTAGAGGGCGGTGGGTATCTGGAATTCACTGCCAGGAACGATGGTGGAGGCAGAAACCCTCAATTGTTTTAAAAGGTACCTGGACCTGCACGTGACGTGCTGTAGTCTGCAAGGCTATGGACCAGGTGCCGGAAGATGGGATTAGAATGAACGGCTAGTTTGTTCGGCTGGCAGGGACACGCGGGGCTGAATGGCCTCCTTCTATGCCGTAATTTTTCTATGGTTCTATGGAAAGGGGTCTGAGGGTGGATGTCAAGAAAATACAATAGGCCAAATGAAAAATATTAACTCATCAGTTGGAAACTTACATTAAACTTTTAATGGAAAAAATGCTGCAGGTAACTTTTTAAAAAAAACTGACAACCAAGATTACCATCACAATTTACATCTGAAATATCAGGAGATCGAATTGGAGACACAAGTCTAACAAGAAGCCCAGCCAGGACAATACTTTGGCTAACTGAGTAGATGATCCAGATCACCCTTGTTAACAGGTCATTCAAACCCCTTTCGAGGCATTCATAAGTGGAAATGTCCCTCCAGGGGGATAAAAACACCGACAATAACCACCTGAGAGAGGTTTTGGGTTTTAGACTTTGGATCCCATTAAAAACAAAGGGGATTGAGAGAACCATGTGACAGTCTCCACAGGCTGTGTAAAACTGAAAGTTTTGTTACACACAAGGAGACAAGCAGTAACTGAGTGGGCAGCAGCAGAGAAGGCTCTCTCTCCAGGAAACATCAAGTTTGAAAACTGTCTGCAACTGTGGACCCTCCAAGCCTACAGACTGCTACGGCCAGAGGCCAGGGAAGAGAGCCATCTACAAGCCTGCCTTCAAGAAAACCCTGAGCTCCCTCTATAGCAAGAACATCCTTCCTCAGATAAGGAGACCAAAACTGCACACACTATTCCAGGTGTGTCCTCACCAAGGCCCTGCAGCAAGACATCCCTGCTCCTGTACTCGAATCCTCTCGCTATGAAGGCCAACATACCATTTGCCTTTTTTACCACCTGTTGCACCTGCATGCTTACCTTTAGCAACTGGTGTACGAGAACACGCAGGTCTCGTTGCATATTCCCCTCTCTCAGTTTATAGCCGTTCAGATAATAATCTGCCTTCCTGTTTTTGCTACCAAAGTGGATAACCTCACATTTATCCACATTATACTGCATTTGCCATGCATTTGTCCACTCACTCAACTTGTCCAAATCACCCTGAAGCCTCTCTGCATCCTCCTCACAACTCAGCCTCCCACCCAGTTTTGTGTCATTTGCAAATTTGGAGATATTACATTTAGTTGCCTCATCTAAATCATTAATATATATTGTGAATAGCTGGGGTCCCAGCACCGATCCCTGCGGTACCCCACTAGTCACTGCCTACCATTCGGAAAAAGACCCGTTTATTCTACACTTTGTTTCCTGTCTGCCAACCAATTTTCTATCCATCGCAATACACTATCCCCAATCCCATGCGCTTTAATTTTACATGCTAATCTCTTATGTGGGACTTCGTCGAAAGCTTCTGAAAGTCCAAATAAACCACATCCACCAGCTGCCCCTGATCAACTCCACTCGTTATATCGTCGAAGAATTCTAATAGATTTGTCAAGCATGATTTCCCTTTCATAAATCCATGCTGATTCTGTCCGATTCTACCACTGTTCTCTAAGTGCTCTGCTGTAAAATCTTTGATAACGGACTCTAGAATTTTCCCCACTACCGACGTCAGGCTGACTGGTCTATAATTCCCTGCTTTCTCTCTACCTCCCTTTTTAAATAGTGGGGTTACATTAGCTACCCTCCAATCTGTAGGATGCAGTCCATCAGGCCCTGGGGATTTATCGTCCTTCAATCCCATCAATTTCCCAACACCATTTCTCTACTAATACTGATTTCCTTCAGTTCCTCTCTGTCACTAAGCCCTGTGTTCCCCAACATTTCTGGTATGATATTTGTGTCCTCCTTTGTGAAGACAGAACCAAAGTATGCATTTAGTTGGTCAGCAATTTCTTTATTCCCATAATAAATTCCCGTTTCTGACTTTGAGAATTATATTTGTCTTCACCCATCTTTTTTTCTTCACATACCTATCGAAACTTTTACAGTCAGTTTTTATGTTCCCTGCAAGCTTGCTCTCGTACTCTATTTTCCCCTTCTTAGTCAATCCCTTGGTCCTCCTTTGCTGAATTCTAAACTGCTCCCAATCTTTAGGTCTGTTGTTTTTTCTGGCAAATTTATATGCCTCTTCCTTGGATCTAATACTATCTCTAATTTCCCTTGTAAGCCATGGTTTGGCTACCTTTCCCATTTTACTTTTGCGCCAGACAGGAATAAACAATTGTTGCAGTTCATCCATGTGCTCTTTGAATGTTTGCCATTGCCTATCCACCATCATCCCTTTAATTAATGTTTCCCAATCCATCATAGCCAACTCATGCCTCATACCTTCGTATTTCATTTATTAAGATTCAGGACCGTAGTCTCAGAATCAGCTACGTCACTCTTCATCTTGATGAAGAATTCTATCATATTATGGTCACTCATCCCCAAGAGGTCTCGCACCTCTATATTGTCAATTATTCCTCTCTCATTACACAATACCCAGTCTAGGATGGCTTGTTCTCTAGTTGGTTCTTCAATGTATTGGTCCAGAAAACCATCCCGTATACAGTCAATGAATTCTTCCTCTACGATATTGTGACTAATTTGATTTGCCCAATCTATATGCAGATCAAATTCACCCATAATTACAGATGTTCCATTATCACATGCGTCTCTAATTTCCTGTTTAATGCCATTCCCAGCATCGCCACTACAGATTGGGGGTCTAACGTTTTTTGCCTCTTAGTGTTTCTCAGCTCTATCCATACAGATTCCACATCGTCAGAGCTAATATCTTTCCTCACTATTGCGTTAATTTCCTCTTTAACCAGCAATGCAACTCCACCACCTTTTACTTTTTGTCTGTCCTTCCTAAATACTGAATATCCCTGGATGTTCATTTCCCATCCCTGGTCACCTTGCACCCATGTCTCCGTAATCCCGACTATATCATACCTGTTTACATCTATTTGCGCAATTAATTCATCCACTTTATTGCGAATGCTCCACACGTTAAGGCACAAAGCCTTAAGGCCTGTCTTTTTAACATTGCTTGTCCCCTTCCCACTATTTTTCACTGTGTCCCTGTTTGATTCTGGCCCTTGATTTCTCTGCCTATCACTTTTCTTATTCCCCTTATTGTCTTTTGTTCTTGTCTTTGATCTCCCCTCCTCTGACTCCTTGCAAAGGTTCCCATCCTCCTGCCATTTTAGTTTAAACCCTCCCCAACCACTCTCGCAAATACTCCCCCGAGGACATCAGTCCCGGTCCTGTCCAGGTCTAACCCATCCAGTTTGTACTGGTCCCACCTCCCCCTGAACCGGTCCCAATGTCCCAGGAATCTAAAACCCTCCCCCTCACATCATCTCTTCAGCTACATATTTATCCGATATATCCTGCTATTTCTACTCTGACTAACACGTGGCACTGGTCGTAATCCTGAGATCACTACCTTTGAGGTCCTATTTTTCAACTTACTTCCTTACTCCCTATATTCTGCTTTTAGGACCTCATCCTTTTTTTTACCTACGTCATTTGTACCAATGTGTACCACGACCGCTGGCTGTTCACCCTCCCCCTTCAGGATGTCCTGTAACCGCTCTGAGACATCCTTGACCCTAGCACCAGGGAGGCAACATACCATCCTGGAGTCTCGTTTGCGGCCACAGAAATGCCTATCTATTCCCCTTACAATTGAATCCCCTATAACTATTGCATTCCCACACTTTTTACTCCTCCCCTGTGCAGCAGAGCCAACCATGGTGCAACGAATTGGGCTGTTGCTGCTTTCCCCTGAGAGGCCATTCCCCCCAACAGTATCCAAAGCAGTATATCTATTTTGCAGGGGAATAGCCACAGGAGATTCCTGCATTGCCTCCCTCGTCCTCTTGCTCTGCCTAGTGGTCACCCATTCCTTTCCTGCCTGTGGAGTCTGAGCCTGCGGGATGACCACCTCTCGATACATGCTATCCAAGAAGTTAACAAAGTGAGCGTTGGTCCTATAAAAAGTGAGTCTGGGGAATTGGTAAGATAAAAAAAGGAGATGGCAGATGAATTGAACAGGTATTTTGCATCAGTCTTCACTATAGAGAATACAAGTAACATCCCAGAAATAGCTACAAATCAGGAAATGGAAGAGAGGGAGGAACTCAAGAAAATTACAATCACCAGGGAAGTGGTACTGAGTAAACTGTTAGAGCTGCGGGCTGACAAGTCCCCGGCTCCTGATGGACTTCATCCCAGGGTGTTAAAAGAAGTGGCTACTGAAGGAGTTGATGCATTGGTTTTGATTTTCCAAAATTCTCTAGATTTGGTGAAGGTTCCTTTAGATTGGAAAATAGCGAATGTAACTCCTTTATTCAAAAGGGAGACAGAAAGCAGGAAACTACAGACTAGTTAGTTTAACATCTGTCTGATTTCGATTTATTTTTGATTTAGAGATACAGCACTGAAACAGGCCCTTCGGCCCTCCGAGTCTGTGCCGACCATTAACCACCCATTTATACTAATCCTACACTAATCCCATATTCCTACCGCATCCTCACCTGTTCCTATATTCCCCTACCACCTACCTACACTAGGGGCAATTTATAATGGCCAATTTACCTATCAACCTGCAAGTCTTTGGCTGTGGGAGGAAACCGGAGCACCCAGCGAAAACTCACGCAGACACAGGGCGAACTTGCAAACTCCACACAGGCAGTACCCAGAACTGAACCCGGATCGCTGGAGCTGTGAGGCTGCGGTGCAAACCACTGCGCCACTGTGCCGCCCATAAAACACAAGCTTTAAACTCAAGAAAACCTGCCCGATTGATTCTTTCATGATCATGTTAAAGGTAAAACACTCACTGAGGTGGTGAGCACAACCACTGTTTACAAAAGTTATAAACCCTGTTGCAGTCAAGTAAGGGGAAGGGCAAGTGGGGCGACTGTGACCCCTCCTCACCTTGGCCGTAACAGTGGACCTTCAGTGGGCTAAAGGTCAAGGTTTTGAGTTCTTTTCATAGAATATTTAAGGCACAGAAAGAGGCCATTCAGCCTATCGTGTCTGTGCCAGTCAAAAAGAGCTAGCCAGCCTAATTGTACTTTCCAGCTCTCGGTCTGTAGCCCTGTAGGTTACAGCACTCAAGTGCCTATTCAAGTATTTTTAAATGTGATGAGTGTTTCTGCCTCTATCACCCTTTCAGGCAGTGAGTTCCAGACCCTCGGAGCCCTTTGGGGAAATAATTTCTCCTCAACTCCCTTCCAATCCCTTTGTCAATTGCTTTAAATCTATACCCTCTGGTTATGACGTCTCTGCTGACAGAAATAGGTCCTTCCTATCCACTCTATGCCCTTCATAATTTTATACACTTCAATTAAATCTCCCTTCGGCCTCCTGTGTGCCATGGAGAACAACCCGAGCCTATCCAATCTTTCTTCATAGCTAAAATTCTCCATTCCTGGCAACAGCCTCATAAATCTCCTCTGTCCCCTCTCTAGTATGATCACATCCTTCCAGTAATGTGATGCAAGAACTATATGTTGTACCCTATCTGTGGCCTAACCAGTGTTTTATACAGTTCTAGCATAACCTCCTATATTCGGCGAATAAAGGAAAGTATCCCATATGCCTTAACAAACTTTATCTACCTGTCCTACCTTCAGGGATCTGTGGACAATGCACTCCAAGGTCCTCCTGTTCTTCTCCACTTTTCAGTATCCTGTCATTTATTGTATATTCCCCTTGCCTTGTTTGTCCTCCTCAAGGGCAATTCCACATATCTCTGCAGATTGAATACCATTTGCCATTTTAATGTCCACCTGAACAGTCCATTGATATCTTCCTGCAGTCTACGGCTGTCCTCCCCGTTATCAACCACATGACCAATTTTTCTATCATTTGCAAACTTATTAAACAGGCCTGCTACATTTAAGTCTAATTCATTGATATATGTCACAAAAAGCAAAGGACACAGTACTGACCCCTGCGGAACCCACTGGAAACAGTCTTCCAGTCACAAAAACACCCGTCGACCACAACCCTTTGCTTCCTGCCACTGAGCCAATTTTGGATCCAACTTGTTACTTGCCGTGGATCCCATGGTCCCTTCTCGATCTGTTTTCTTTTTCTCTGCCGGCACTTCAGCTTCAATGCTATTTATTTATTGCCCTCTATTCACCATTGGGTTTTCCAATGGGGATTCTCTGGTGTACTCAGAGGCAGAGGCCAGTTGTGTCAGGCTGCCTGATAGGTGCCCTGTGGTCTTCCATTGGTATCCATCTCATCACATCTATGCACAGAGGTGAAATGACCTCGGTCTGATAGACATTTTGCTGGGGGAAGGCTCCTCTAACCCAAGGGAGAGTACCAGGGGCTCCCGGTGGTAAAGGTCTGCTACCCGACCCGAACCCAACGTGGCCCGACGACATGTGTCGGGTTCGGGTCGGGTCGGGTTGCACTTCCGGGTCCGACATTTAGGCTCGGGTTGGGCTGGGTCGGACACGCTCTATCACAGGTAAGTGTTTCCAATGCTAATTTAATTTTTGGACTAGAAAGGTGATTTAGTTACAGTTATTTTAAGCTTGTGCAGATCAGCAACAAAGTGAAAAACGGAAGGTAAGTTAACCGATGGTCGGGTCGGGTCGGGTCAGGCACAGGAAAAAATGGAAGGACTCGGGCAGGTCGGATGTGGTTCTGTTGGGCTTGGGTCAGGGTTTTTTTTGCAGACCCGAGCAGGCCTTTACCCGATGGTACCTGCACTCATCTTTACCTGTTGTTAGATTTCTGCTTTTAAGGACACTGTACATTTTCTAATTGTAACAGGCTTTAACTATGCTGGGAGAAACAACAGTTACCAAATTACAACATGGTCTGCGAACGAAGAATACCTGACAAGCTTCAACAAATGGTTTTTGGAGCAGCAGAAATTATTCCTTCAGGGCAGGTATGGTTGTTACACTCTATAATGTACACAGGAGCTAATATTCTCTATAATATACTAATATTCACTATATTATATACAGGAGCTACTGTTCCCTATATTATATACAGAAGCTTCTTTTGGGCCTCCTTATCTCGAGAGACAATGGATACGCGTCTGGAGGTGGTCAGTGGTTTGTGAAGCAGCGCCTGGAGTGGCTATAAAGGCCAATTCAGGAGTGACAGGCTCTTCCACAGGTGCTGCAGAGAAATTTGTTTGTCGGGGCTGTTGCACAGTTGGCTCTCCCCTTGCGCCTCTGTCTTTTTTCCTGCCAACTACTAAGTCTCTTCGACTCGCCACAATTTAGCTAATATTCCCTATATTATATACAGGAGCTAATATTCCCTATATTATATACAGGAGCTACTGTTCCCTATATTATATACAGGAGCTAATGTTCCCTATATTAAATACAGGAGCTACTGTTCCCTATATTATATACAGGAGCTAATATTCCCGATATTATATACAGGAGCTACTGTTCCCTATATTATATACAGGAGCTAATATTCCCTATATTATATACAGGAGCTACTGTTCCCTATATTATATACAGGAGCTAATATTCCCTATATTATATACAGGAGCTACTGTTCCCTATTTTATATACAGGAGCTACTGTTCCCTATATTATATACAGGAGCTATTGTTCCGTATATATACAGGAGCTACTGTTCCCTATATTATCTACAGGAGCTAATATTCCCTATATTATATACAGGAGCTACTGTTCCCTATTTTATATACAGGAGCTACTGTTCCCTATATTATATACAGGAGCTATTGTTCCCTAATTATATACAGGAGCTACTGTTCCCTATATCATATACAGGAGCTAATATTCCCTATATTATATACAGGAGCTATTGTTCCCTATATTATATACAGGAGCTACTGTTCCCTATATTATATACAGGAGCTAATATTCCCTATATTATATACAGGAGCTACTGTTCCCTATATTATATACAGGAGCTAATATTCCCTATATTATATACAGGAGCTACTGTTCCCTATATTATATACAGGAGCTAATATTGCCTATATTATATACAGGAGCTAATATTCCCTATATTATATACAGGAGCTACTGTTCCCTATATTATATACAGGAGCTAATATTCCCTATATTATATACAGGAGCTAAATTTCCCGATATTATATACAGGAGCTACTGTTCCCTATATTATATACAGGAGCTAATATTCCCTATATTATATACAGGAGCGACTGTTCCCTATATTATATACAGGAGCTAATGTTCCCTATATTAAATACAGGAGCTACTGTTCCCTCTATTATATATAGGAGCTAATGTTCCCTATATTATATACAGGAGCTACTGTTCCCTATATTATATACAGGAGCTAATATTCCCTATATTATATACAGGAGCTAATGTTCCCTATATTAAATACAGGAGCTACTATTCCCTCTATTATATACAGGAGCTAATGTTCCCTATATTATATACAGGAGCTACTGTTCCCTATATTATATACAGGAGCTAATGTTCCCTATATTATATACAGGAGCTAATATTCCCTATATTATATACAGGAGCTACTGTTCCCTATATTATATACAGGAGCTAATATTCCCTATATTGTATACAGGAGCTACTGTTCCCTATATTATATACAGGAGCTAATATTCCCGATATTATATACAGGAGCTACTGTTCCCTATATTAGATACAGGAGCTACTGTTCCCTATATTATATGCAGGAGCTAATGTTCCCGATAATATATCCAGGAGCTACTGTTCCCTATATTATATACAGGAGCTAATATTCCCTATATTATATACAGGAGCTACTGTTCCCTATATTATATACAGGAGCTAATATTCCCTATATTATATACAGGAGCTACTGTTCCCTATATTAGATACAGGAGCTAATAATCCCTATATTACATACAGGAGCTACTGTTCCCTATATTATATACAGGAGCTAATATTCCCTATATTATATACAGGAGCTACTGTTCCCTATATTATATACAGGAGCTATTGTTCCCTATATTTTATACAGGAGCTACTGTTCCCTATATTATATACAGGAGCTAATATTCCCTATATTATATACAGGAGCTACTGTTCCCGACATTATATACAGGAGCTAATATTCCCTATATTGTATACAGGAGCTACTGTTCCCTATATTATATACAGGAGCTAATATTCCCTATATTATATACAGGAGCTACTGTTCCCTATATTAGATACAGGAGCTACTGTTCCCTATATTATATGCAGGAGCTAATGTTCCCTATATTATATACAGGAGCTACTGTTCCCTATATTATATACAGGAGCTAATATTCCCTATATTATATACAGGAGCTACTGTTCCCTATATTATATACAGGAGCTAATATTCCCTCTATTATATACAGGTGCTATTGTTCCCTATATTATATACAGGAGCTAATATTCCCTATATTATATACAGGAGCTACTGTTCCCTATATTATGTACAGGAGCTACTGTTACTTATATTATATACAGGAGCTAATATTCCCTACATTATATACAGGAGCTACTGTTCCCTATATTATATACAGGAGCTAATGTTCCCTATATTATATACAGGAGCTAATATTCCCTATATTATATACAGGAGCTACTGTTCCCTATTTTATATACAGGAGCTACTGTTCCCTATATTATATACAGGAGCTATTGTTCCCTATATTATATACAGGAGCTACTGTTCCCTATATTATCTACAGGAGCTAATATTCCCTATATTATATACAGGAGCTACTGTTCCCTATTTTATATACAGGAGCTACTGTTCCCTATATTATATACAGAAGCTACTGTTCCCTATTTTATATACAGGAGCTACTGTTCCCTATATTATATACAGGAGCTAATATTCCCTATATTATATACAGGAGCGACTGTTCCCTATATTATATACAGGAGCTAATGTTCCCTATATTAAATACAGGAGCTACTGGTCCCTCTATTATATACAGGAGCTAATGTTCCCTATATTATATACAGGAGCTACTGTTCCCTATATTATATACAGGAGCTAATATTCCCTATATTATATACAGGAGCTAATGTTCCCTATATTAAATACAGGAGCTACTATTCCCTCTATTATATACAGGAGCTAATGTTCCCTATATTATATACAGGAGCTACTGTTCCATATATTATACACAGGAGCTAATGTTCCCTATATTATATACAGGAGCTAATATTCCCTATATTATATACAGGAGCTACTGTTCCCTATATTATATACAGGAGCTAATATTCCCTATATTGTATACAGGAGCTACTGTTCCCTATACTATATACAGGAGCTAATATTCCCTATATTATATACAGGAGCTACTGTTCCCTATATTAGATACAGGAGCTACTGTTCCCTATATTATATGCAGGAGCTAATGTTCCCGATATTATATCCAGGAGCTACTGTTCCCTATATTATATACAGGAGCTAATATTCCCTATATTATATACAGGAGCTACTGTTCCCTATATTATATACAGGAGCTAATATTCCCTATATTATATACAGGAGCTACTGTTCCCTATATTAGATACAGGAGCTAATAATCCCTATATTACATACAGGAGCTACTGTTCCCTATATTATATACAGGAGCTAATATTCCCTATATTATATACAGGAGCTACTGTTCCCTATATTATATACAGGAGCTATTGTTCCCTATATTATATACAGGAGCTACTGTTCCCTCTATTATATACAGGAGCTACTGTTCCCTATATTATATCCAGGAGCTACTGTTCCCTATATTATATACAGGAGCTAATATTCCCTATATTGTATACAGGAGCTACTGTTCCCTATATTATATACAGGAGCTAATATTCCCTATATTATATACAGGAGCTACTGTTCCCAATATTAGATACAGGAGCTACTGTTCCCTATATTATATGCAGGAGCTAATGTTCCCGATATTATATACAGGAGCTACTGTTCCCTATATTATATACAGGAGCTAATATTCCCTATATTATATACAGGAGCTACTGTTCCCTATATTATATACAGGAGCTAATATTCCCTATATTATATACAGGAGCTACTGTTCCCTATATTATATACAGGAGCTAATATTCCCTATATTATATACAGGAGATACTGCTCCCTATATTATATACAGGAGCTACTGTTCCCTATATTATATACAGGAGCTAATATTCCCTATATTATATACAGGAGATACTGTTCCCTATATTATATACAGGAGCTAATATTCCCTACATTATATACAGGAGCTAATATTCCCTATATCGTATACAGGAGCTACTGTTCCCTATATTATATACAGGAGCTAATATTCCCTATATTATATACAGGAGCTACTGTTCCCTATATTATATACAGGAGATACTGTTCCCTGTATTATATACAGGAGCTAATGTTCCCTATATTATATACAGGAGCTACTGTTCCCTATACTAAATACAGGAGCTACTGTTCCCTATATTATATACAGGAGCTAATATTCCCTATATTATATACAGGAGCTACTGTTCCCTGTATTATATGCAGGAGCTACTGTTCCCTATACTATATACAGGAGCTACTGTTCCCTATATTATATACAGGAGCTAATATTCCCTATATTATATACAGGAGCTACTGTTCCCTATATTAGATACAGGACCTACTGTTCCATATATTATATGCAGGAGCAAATGTTCCCGATATTATATACAGGAGCTACTGTTCCCTATATTATATACAGGAGCTAATATTCCCTATATTATATACAGGAGCTACTGTTCCCTATATTACAAACAGGAGCTAATATTCCCTATATTATATACAGGAGCTACTGTTCCCTATATTATATACAGGAGCTAATATTCCCTATATTATATACAGGAGATACTGTTCCCTATATTATATACAGGAGCTACTGTTCCCTATATTATATACAACAGCTAATATTCCCTATATTATATACAGGAGCTACTGTTCCCTATATTATATACAGGAGATACTGTTCCCTATATTATATAAAGGAGCTAATATTCCCTATATTATATACAGGAGCTACTGTTCCCTATACTATATACAGGAGCTACTGTTCCCTATATTATACACAGGAGCTAATATTCACTATATTATATACAGGAGCTACTGATCCCTATATTATATACGGGAGCTATTGTTCCCTATATTATATACAGGAGCTACTGTTCCCTATATTAGATACAGGAGCTACTGTTCCCTATATTATATACCGGAGCTAATATTCCCTATATTATATGCAGGAGCTACTGTTCCCTATATTATATACAGGAGCCAATATTCCCGATATTATATATAGGAGCTACTGTTCCCTATATTAGATACAGGAGCTACTGTTCCCTATATTATATGCAGGAGCTAATGTTCCCGATATTATATACAGGAGCTGCTGTTCCCTATATTATATACAGGAGCTACTGTTCCCTATATTATATACAGGAGCTAATATTCCCTATATTATATACAGGAGCTACTGTTCCCTATATTATATACAGGAGCTAATATTCCCTATATTATATACAGGAGCTACTGTTCCCTATGTTATATACAGGAGCTACTGTTCCATATATTATATACAGGAGCTACTGTTCCCTATATTATATACAGGAGCCAATGTTCCCTATATTATATACAGGAGCTACTGTTCCCTATACTATATACAGGAGCTACTGTTCCCTATATTATATACAGGAGCTAATGTTCCCTATATTATCTACAGCAGCTACTGTTCCCTATATTATATACAGGAGCTAATATTCCCTATATTATATACAGGAGCTATTGTTCCCTATATTATATACAGGAGCTAATATTCCCTATATTATCTACAGGAGCTACTGTTCCCTATATTATATACAGGAGCTACTGTTCCCTACATTAGATACTGGAGCTACTGTTCCCTATATTATATACAGGAGCTAATATTCCCTATATTATCTACAGGAGCTACTGTTCCCTATATTATATACAGGAGCTAATATTCCCTATATTATATACAGGAGCTACTGTTCCCTATATTATATACAGGAGCTAATATTCCCTATATTATATACAGGAGCTACTGTTCCCTACATTAGATACAGGAGCTACTGTTCCCTATATTATATACAGGAGCTAATGTTCCCTATATTATATACAGGAGCTAATATTCCCTATATTATATACAGGAGATACTGTTCCCTATATTATATACAGGAGCTACTGTTCCCTATATTATATACAACAGCTAATATTCCCTATGTTATATACAGGAGCTACTGTTCCCTATATTATATACAGGAGATACTGTTCCCTATATTATATAAAGGAGCTAATATTCCCTATATTATATACAGGAGCTACTGTTCCCTATACTATATACAGGAGCTACTGTTCCCTATATTATATACAGGAGCTAATATTCCCGATATTATATATAGGAGCTACTGTTCCCTATATTAGATACAGGAGCTACTGTTCCCTATATTATATGCAGGAGCTAATGTTCCCTATATTATATACAGGAGCTAATATTCCCTATATTATATACAGGAGATACTGTTCCCTATATTATATACAGGAGCTACTGTTCCCTATATTATATACAACAGCTAATATTCCCTATATTATATACAGGAGCTACTGTTCCCTATATTATATACAGGAGCTAATATTCCCTATATTATATACAGGAGCTACTGTTCCCTATATTATATACAGGAGCTACTGTTCCATATATTATATACAGGAGCTACTGTTCCCTATATTATATACAGGAGCCAATGTTCCCTATATTATATACAGGAGCTACTGTTCCCTATACTATATACAGGAGCTACTGTTCCCTCTATTATATACAGGAGCTACTGTTCCCTACATTAGATACAGGAGCTACTGTTCCCTATATTATATACAGGAGCTAATGTTCCCTATATTATATACAGGAGCTAATATTCCCTATATTATATACAGGAGATACTGTTCCCTATATTATATACAGGAGCTACTGTTCCCTATATTATATACAACAGCTAACATTCCCTATATTATATACAGGAGCTACTGTTCCCTATATTATATACAGGAGATACTGTTCCCTATATTATATAAAGGAGCTAATATTCCCTATATTATATACAGGAGCTACTGTTCCCTATACTATATACAGGAGCTACTGTTCCCTATATTATATACAGGAGCTAATATTCACTATATTATATACAGGAGCTACTGATCCCTATATTATATACGGGAGCTATTGTTCCCTATATTATATACAGGAGCTACTGTTCCCTATATTAGATACAGGAGCTACTGTTCCCTATATTATATACCGGAGCTAATATTCCCTATATTATATGCAGGAGCTACTGTTCCCTATATTATATACAGGAGCCAATATTCCCGATATTATATATAGGAGCTACTGTTCCCTATATTAGATACAGGAGCTACTGTTCCCTATATTATATGCAGGAGCTAATGTTCCCGATATTATATACAGGAGCTGCTGTTCCCTATATTATATACAGGAGCTACTGTTCCCTATATTAAATACAGGAGCTAATATTCCCTATATTATATACAGGAGCTACTGTTCCCTATATTATATACAGGAGCTAATATTCCCTATATTATATACAGGAGCTACTGTTCCCTATATTATATACAGGAGCTACTGTTCCATATATTATATACAGGAGCTACTGTTCCCTATATTATATACAGGAGCCAATGTTCCCTATATTATATACAGGAGCTACTGTTCCCTATACTATATACAGGAGCTACTGTTCCCTATATTATATACAGGAGCTACTGTTCCATATATTATATACAGGAGCTAATGTTCCCTATATTATCTACAGCAGCTACTGTTCCCTATATTATATACAGGAGCTAATATTCCCTATATTATATACAGGAGCTACTGTTCCCTATATTATATACAGGAGCTAATATTCCCTATATTATCTACAGGAGCTACTGTTCCCTATATTATATACAGGAGCTACTGTTCCCTACATTAGATACTGGAGCTACTGTTCCCTATATTATATACAGGAGCTAATATTCCCTATATTATATACAGGAGCTACTGTTCCCTATATTATATACAGGAGCTAATATTCCCTATATTATATACAGGAGCTACTGTTCCCTATATTATCTACAGGAGCTACTGTTCCCTACATTAGATACAGGAGCTACTGTTCCCTATATTATATACAGGAGCTAATGTTCCCTATATTATATACAGGAGCTAATATTCCCTATATTATATACAGGAGATACTGTTCCCTATATTATATACAGGAGCTACTGTTCCCTATATTATATACAACAGCTAATATTCCCTATATTATATACAGGAGCTACTGTTCCCTATATTATATACAGGAGATACTGTTCCCTATATTATATAAAGGAGCTAATATTCCCTGTATTATATACAGGAGCTACTGTTCCCTATACTATATACAGGAGCTACTGTTCCCTATATTATATACAGGAGCTAATATTCACTATATTATATACAGGAGCTACTGATCCCTATATTATATACGGGAGCTATTGTTCCCTATATTATATACAGGAGCTACTGTTCCCTATATTAAATACAGGAGCTACTGTTCCCTATATTATATACCGGAGCTAATATTCCCTATATTATATGCAGGAGCTACTGTTCCCTATATTATATACAGGAGCCAATATTCCCGATATTATATATAGGAGCTACTGTTCCCCATATTAGATACAGGAGCTACTGTTCCCTATATTATATACAGGAGCTAATATTCCCGATATTATATACAGGAGCTACTGTTCCCTATATTATATACAGGAGCTAATATTCCCTATATTATATACAGGAGCGACTGTTCCCTATATTGTATACAGGAGCTAATGTTCCCTATATTAAATACAGGAGCTACTGTTCCCTCTATTATATACAGGAGCTAATGTTCCCTATATTATATACAGGAGCTACTGTTCCCTATATTATATACAGGAGCTAATGTTCCCTATATTATATACAGGATCTATTGTTCCCTATATTATATACAGGAGCTACTGTTCCCTATATTATATACAGGAGCTAATATTCCCTATATTGTATACAGGAGCTACTGTTCCCTATATTATATACAGGAGCTACTGTTCCCTATATTAGATACAGGAGCTACTGTTCCCTATATTATATGCAGGAGCTAATGTTCCCGATATTATATACAGGAGCTACTGTTCCCTATATTATATACAGGAGCTAATATTCCCTATATTATATACAGGAGCTACTGTTCCCTATATTATATACAGGAGCTAATATTCCCTATGTTATATACAGGAGCTACTGTTCCCTATATTATATACAGGAGCTAATATTCCCTATATTATATGCAGGAGCTACTGTTCCCTATATTATATACAGGAGCTACTGTTCCCTAGATTATATACAGTAGCTAATATTCCCTATATTATATACAGGAGCTACTGTTCCCTATATTATATACAGGAGCTAATATTCCCTCTATTATATACAGGAGCTACTGTTCCCTATATTATATACAGGAGCTACTGTTCCCTATATTATATACAGGAGCTAATATTCCCTATATTGTATACAGGAGCTACTGTTCCCTATATTATATACAGGAGCTAATATTCCCTATATTATATACAGGAGCTACTGTTCCCTATATTATATGCAGGAGCTAATGTTCCCGATATTATATACAGGAGCTAATATTCCCTATATTATATACAGGAGCTACTGTTCCCTATATTATATACTAGAGCTACTGTTCCCTATATTATATACAGGAGATACTGTTCCCTATATTATATACAGGAGCTAATGTTCCCTATATTATATACAGGAGCTACTGTTCCCTATACTATATACAGGAGCTAATGTTCCCGATATTATATACAGGAGCTAATATTCCCTATATTATATACAGGAGCTACTGTTCCCTATATTATATACAGGAGATACTGTTCCATATATTATATACAGGAGCTAATGTTCCCTATATTATATACAGGAGCTACTGTTCCCTATACTATATACAGGAGCTACTGTTCCCTTTTTTATATACAGGAGCTAATATTCCCTATATTATATACAGGAGCTACTGTTCCCTATATTATATACAGGAGCTAATATTCCCTATATTATATACAGGAGCTACTGTTCCCTATATTATATACAGGAGCTAATATTCCCTACATTATATACAGGAGCTAATATTCCCTATATCATATACAGGAGCTACTGTTCCCTATATTATATACAGGAGCTAATATTTCCTATATTATATACATGAGCTACTGTTCCCTATATTATATACAGGAGCTAATATTCCCTGTATTATATACAGGAGATACTGTTCCCAATATGATATACAGGAGCTACTGTTCCCTATATTATATACAGGAGCTATTGTTCCCTATATTATATATAGGAGCTGCTGTTCCCTATATTATATACAGGAGCTAATATTCCCTATATTATATACAGGAGCTACTGTTCCCTATATTATATACAGGAGCTAATATTCCCTATATTATATACAGGAGCTACTGTTCCCTATATTATATACAGGAGCTACTGTTCCCTATGTTACATACAGGAGCTAATATTCCCTATTTTATATACAGGAGGTGCTGTTCCCTATATTATATACAGGAGCTAATATTCCCTATTTTATATACAGGAGCTAATATTCCCTATTTTATATACAGGAGCTACTGTTCCCTATATTATATACAGGAGCTATTGTTCCCTATATTATATACAGGAGCTACTGTTCCCTCTATTATCTACAGGAGCTAATATTCCCTATTTTATATACAGGAGCTACTGTTCCCTATATTATATATAGGAGCTGCTGTTCCCTATATTATATACAGGAGCTAATATTCCCTATATTATATACAGGAGCTACTGTTCCCTATATTATATACAGGAGCTAATATTCCCTATATTATATACAGGAGCTACTGTTCCCTATATTATATACAGGAGCTACTGTTCCCTATGTTACATACAGGAGCTAATATTCCCTATTTTATATACAGGAGGTGCTGTTCCCTATATTATATACAGGAGCTAATATTCCCTATTTTATATACAGGAGCTAATATTCCCTATTTTATATACAGGAGCTACTGTTCCCTATATTATATACAGGAGCTATTGTTCCCTATATTATATACAGGAGCTACTGTTCCCTCTATTATCTACAGGAGCTAATATTCCCTATTTTATATACAGGAGCTACTGTTCCCTATATTATATACAGGAGCTACTGTTATCTATGTTATATACAGGAGCTATTGTTCCCTATATTACATACAGGAGCTACTGTTCCCTATATTATCTACAGGAGCTAATATTCCCTATTATATACAGGAGCTACTGTTCCCTATATTATATACAGGAGCTACTGTTATCTATGTTATATACAGGAGCTACTGTTCCCTATATTATATACAGGAGCTACTGTTATCTATGTTATATACAGGAGCTATTGTTCCCTATATTATATACAGGAGCTACTGTTCCGTATATTATATACAGGAGCTAATATTCCCTATTTTATGTACAGGAGCTACTGTTCCCTAGAATTGCTGCTGTTCTCAATATAATTCCAGTCTCTCCACGTAACTGAAGTCCCTCATCTCTGGTACCAATCAAGTAAATCTCTTCTGCACGCTGCACCACCGCATCCTTCCTAAAATATGGCACGCAGAATCGAACTCAATGCTGCAACGTTCAACATAACTTCCTCACTTTTGTACTCTGTTCCTCTATTAATAAAGCAGAAAAACCATGATAAATATATTGGGAAGTAAAAGGAGAGATCCAGAAAGCTATTGAAGTATTAAAGGAGGTTGATAGCCAAAATAAATTAGAATAAGGAGAGTAGCTGAGGAGGGTGTAGACGAATGTCTAAAGGAGACAAATAATCAAAAGGAAGGGATATAAAAAAGTTAATGGGACTGAAATTGTCAAAGTCCCCAGGCCCAGAATACTGAGGGAGGATGGGGAAGAGAGAGGGGTGACACTGTCTGAAGCTGGACAACAGCTAGAAAACATCACAAGATGTCAAATGGGATAGAACATAGAACAGTACAGCACAGTACAGGCCCTTCGGCCCATAATGTTGTCCCGAACCTTCAACCTACTCCAGGATCAAACCACCGACATACCCTTCAAACTACTATCATCCATGTACCTATCCAAGAGTAGCTTAAATGCCCCTAATGTATCTGCTTCTACTACCACCACTGGCAGTGCATTCCACGCACCCACCACTCTCTGTGTAAAGTACCTCTGACATCTCCCCGAAACCTTCCTCCAATCACCTTAAAATTATGGCCCCTGGTGATAGCCCTTTCCGCCCTGGGAAAAAGTCTCTGACTATCCACTCTATCTATGCCTCTCATCATCTTGTACCCCTCTGTCAAGTCACCTTTCATCTTTCTTCGTTCCAATGAGAAAAGCCCTAGCTCCCTCAATCTTTCTTCGTTAGACATGCCCTCCAGTCCAGGCAGCATCCTAGTAAATCTCCTCTGCACCCTCTCTGAAGCTTCCACATCCTTCCTATAATGAGGCGACCAGAACTGAACACAATATTCCAAGTGTGGTCGAACCAGGGCTTTATAGAGCTGCAGCATAACCTCGCGGCTCTTAAACTCAATCCCCCTGTTAATGAAAGCCAACACACCATACGCCTTCTTAACAACCCTATCAACTTGGGTGGCAACCTTGAGCGATCTATGGACATGGACCCCAAGATCCCTCTGTTCCTCCACACTACCAAGAATCCTGTCTTTAAGCCTGTATTCTGCATTCAAATTCGACCTTCCAAAATGAATCACTTCACACTTTTCCAGGTTGAACTCCATCTGCCACTTCTCAGCCCAGCTCTGCATCCTGTCAATGTCCCGTTGCAACCTACAACAGCCTTCCACACTATCCACAACTCCAGCAACCTTCGTGTCATCGGCAAACTTACTAACCCAGCCTTCCACTTCCTCATCCAAGTCATTTATAAAAATCACAAAGAGCAGAGGTCCCAGAACAGATCCTTGTGGAACACCACTGGTCACTGAGCTCCATGCTGAATACTTTCCATCTACTACCACCCTCTGACTTCTATGGGCCAGCCAATTCTGTATCCAGACAGCCAACTTGCCCTGTATCCCATGCCTCCTTACTTTCTGAATGAGTCTACCATGGGGAACCTTATCAAACGCCTTGCTAAAATCCACATACACCTCATCCACTGCTCTTCCTTCATCAACGTGTTTTGTCACATCTTCAAAGCCTGTTTCACGCTGTCCTCACAAACGTCCAGGTCCCTCTCACTAGTGAATACTGAAGCAAAGTATTCATTTGGGACCTCCCCTACCTCCTCCGACTCCAGGCACAAGTTCCCTCCACTATCACTGATCGGCCCTACCCTTACTCTGGCCATCCTCTTGTTCCTCACATAAGTGTAGAACGCCTTGGGATTTTCCTTAATCCTACCCGCCAAAACTTTTTCATGTCCCCTTCTAGCTCTCCTAAGTCCATTCTTCAGTTCCTTCCTGGCTACCTTGTAACCCTCTAGAGTCCTGTCTGATCCTTGCTTCCTCAACCTTAAGTAAGCTTCCTTCTTCCTCTTGACTAGCTGTTCCACATCTCTTGTCATCCAAGGTTCCTTCACCCTACCATCCCTTCCCTGCCTCATCGGGACGAACCTATCCAGCAGTCGCAGCAAGTGCTCCCTAAACAACCTCCACATTTCTGTTGTGTATTTCCCTGAGAACATCTGTTCACAATTTATGCTCCCCAGTTCCTGCCTAATAGCATTGTAATTCCCCATCCCTCAATTAAATATTTTCCTATCCCGTCTGCTCCTATCCCTCTCCATGACTATAGTAAAGGTCAGGGAGTTGTGATCACTATCACCGAAATGCTCTCCCACCGAGAGATCTGCCACCTGGCCTGGTTCGTTGCCAAGCACCAAATCCAACATAGCCTCCCTCTAGTCGGCCTATCTACATATTGAGTCAGGAAACCTTCCTGGATACACCTGACAAAAACTGCTCCATCCAAACTATTTGCACTAAGGAGGTTCCAATCAATATTAGGGAAGTTGAAGTCACCCATGACAACAACCCTTTTACTTCTGCACTTTTCCAAAATCTGCCTCCCAATCTGTTCCTCCATGTCTCTGTTGCTATTGGGGGGTCTATAGAAAACTCCCAATAAAGTGACTGCTCCTTTCCTGTTTCTGACTTCCACCCATACTGACTCAGTAGACAAACCCTCCTCGACGACCTCCCTTTCTGCAGCTGTGATATTATCCCTGATTAGCAATGCCACTCCCCCACCTCTTTTACCTCCCTCCCTATTCCTTTTGAAACATCTAAACCCCGGAACATCCAACATCCATTCCTGCCCCTGTGATATCCACGTCTCTGTAATGGCCACAACATCGTAGCTCCAAGTACTGATCCATGCTCTAAGTTCATCACCCTTATTCCTGATACTTCTTGCGTTAAAATAGACACACTTCAACCCATCATACTGGCTGCAACTTTGCCCTGTCAACTGTCTAACCTTCCTCACAGACTCTCTGCACTCTGTATCTGCCTGTTCAACAGCTACCCCATCCAATGATCCGTAGCTCCGGTTCCCATCCCCCTGCCAAACTAGTTTAAACCCTCCGAAGAGCTCTCGCAAACCTCCCACCCAGGATATTGGTGCCCCTCCAGTTCAGATGCAACCCATCCTTCTTGTACAGGTCCCACCTTCCCCAGAAGGTATCCCAATGATCCACATATCTGAAGCCCTCCCTCCTACACCAGCTCTGTAGCCACGTGTTCAGCTGCACTCGCTCTCTGTTTCTAGCCTCACTAGCACGTGGCACCGGTATCAATCCTGAGATTACTATTCTGCTCGTCCTGCCTTTTAGCTTCCAACCTAACTCCCTATATTCGCTTTTCAGGTCCTCATCCCTTTTCCTAGCTATGTCATTGGTATCGATGTGTACCACGACCTCTGGCTGCTCCCCCTCCCCCTTAAGAATCCTGTAGACTCGATCCGAGACATCCCTGACCCTGGCACCCGGGAGGCAACATACCATCCGGGAGTCTCGTTCGCGACCACAGAATCTCCAGTCTGTTCCTCTAACCATTGAATCTCCTATCAGTATCGCTCTGCTATTCTCCACCCTTCCCTTCTGAGCCACAGAGCCAGGCTCAGTGCCAGAGACCTGGCCGCTGTGGCTTTCTCCTGGTAGGTCGTCCCCCGCAACAGTATCCAAAACGGTATACTTATTATTGAGGGGAACGGCCACAGGGGATCCCTGCACTGTGCGCCTGTTCACTTTCCCTCCCCTGACGGTCACCCAGCTACCTTTATCCTGTAACTTCGGTGTCACTACTTCCCTATAACTGCTCTCTATCACCCCCTCAGCATCCTGAATGATCCGAAGTTCATCCAGCTCCAGCTCCCTAACGCGGTCTGTGAGGAGCTGGAGTTGGGTGCACTTCTCACAGGTGAAGTCAGCAGGAACACAAGTGGTGACCCTCACCTCCCACATCCTGCAAGAGGAGCATGCAACTGCCCTAGCTTCCATCCCCTCTGCTCTAAACTGACAACAGAGAATAAAAAAAAAGAAAAAGCAAAACCTTACCTTACCAAACCCTCCACACAAGAGTCCCTTTTTTTTTTGGTTAGAGGAGGAGGATGGGTGGGAGACACTACACGTGTAGTGTTTTGGGTTTAGCCACTGCCCGAATATATAAGTTCACTTACCCAGCAGTCCCTGTGTCCGCGTCAGCCGAATCACGAGGTAAGTACTTTATAGTGAAACTTACCTTCCCAGCTGCCCCCTGGCTCGCACTCTCACTGCTACCGCTGTTCAAAAAGAAGCTGCCGAATCGCTAGGTAAGTACTTTATAGTGAAACTTACCTTCCCAGCTGCCCCCTGGCTCGCACTCTCACTGCTACCGCTGTTCAAAAAGAAGCTGCCGAATCGCTAGGTAAGTACTTTATAGTGAAACTTACCTTCCCAGCTGCCCCCTGGCTCGCACTCTCACTGCTACCGCTGTTCAAAAAGAAGCTGCCGAATCGCTAGGTAAGTACTTTATAGTGAAACTTACCTTCCCAGCTGCCCCCTGGCTCGCACACTCACTGCTACCGCTGTTCAAAAAGAAGCTGCCGAATCGCTAGGTAAGTACTTTATAGTGAAACTTACCTTCCCAGCTGCCTCCTGGCTCGCACTCTCACTGCTACCGCTGTTCAAAAAGAAGCTGCCGAATCGCTAGGTAAGTACTTTATAGTGAAACTTACCTTCCCAGCTGCCCCCTGGCTCGCACACTCACTGCTACCGCTGTTCAAAAAGAAGCTGCCGAATCGCTAGGTAAGTACTTTATAGTGAAACTTACCTTCCCAGCTGCCCCCTGGCTCGCACACTCACTGCTACCGCTGTTCAAAAAGAAGCTGCCGAATCGCTAGGTAAGTACTTTATAGTGAAACTTACCTTCCCAGCTGCCCCCTGGCTCGCACTCTCACTGCTACCGCTGTTCAAAAAGCCTGGGTATTAAACACAGGTCATTGAATAGAAAAACAAGAATGTGAGTTTAGATCTGTGACCATTAGTTAGGACATAGCTGAAAGACTGTGTGTAGTTCTGGGCACCTCATTATAGTAATAGAGCCATTAAAGGGGGAACAGCGAAGATTCACTACAATTATATCAGGAAGAAAAGGTTGTATTTATTTCCTATAAAGCTCCCCTGTGTCCGAACTGTGAACTCACATCTTTCTCCAGTTTCACTCTTATCTCCCCTCACGCCCTCTCTGAGCTCATCTTGACCATGAGACCCGCCTCCTGCTCGTTTGATCCTATTCCCACTAAACTGCTGACCACCGAACATCCCCTCCTGGTTCCCATGTTAGCCGATATTGTTACTGGTTCTCTATTTTCCGATGTTGTCCCTCTCTCAGTTAAATCTGTCATCTTTCCACTCCAAAGTCCTTGACCATGGTGCTGCCTCTCAGATCCATTCCTATCTTTCCTGAAACTCCATATTTGAATCCCTCCCATCAGGTTTCTGTTCCTGCCACAGTACCGAAACAGCTCACAAATGACATCCTATGTGAGTGAGAAAGGTAAAATTTCCCTCTTTGTCCTTCTCAACCTGTCTGCAGCCTCCTCTGGGTGGGACTGCACTCACCTGATTCCATTCTGATCTATCTAATCATAGCCAGAGAATCACTTGCAATGGCTTCTCTTCCTGCTCCTGCATCGTTACCTCTGGTGTCCCCAAGGATCTATTGTGGTCCCCTTTTATTTCCCATCGACATGCTGCCCTTCAGCGACATCGTCCGAAATCACGGTGTTTGTCTTCACATGTATGCTGATGACACTCAGCTCGACCTCACCACCACCTCTCATTTCCTGAACTGTTATCAGACTGCTTATCAACATCCAGTACTGGATGAGGTTCCTCCGACATGGTCTTTGTTGCCCGACAAATTCAGGGAAAATGTCGAGAACAACACCAACAGCTCTTTATTGCACTCATCGACCTGACCAAAGTATTTGACTCAGTAAACCGCGAGACGCTGTGGATTGTGCTGCAACGATTTGGATGTCCAAGAAACTTCATCACAATCCTGCAATTGCTCCATGATGATATGACTGCAGCTGTCTTAAGTGGGAGATCTGAAATAGATGCCTTCAAAATCTGGACCGGGGTCAAGCAAGGCTGTGTGATAGCTTCAATACTATTTACAATCTACCTGACAGTGGCTATTCACCTCGTGAAAGATCAACTGCCCTCTGGTGTGAGTATGAAAGACTGCCTAGATGGAAAACTCTTTAACCTCAGTCACCTCTGTGCCAAAACTAAACTGCCCACCATAGACATACATGATCTACAGTTTGTGGATGACTGCAGTGTTGTTGCCCACTCTGCACCAGATTTACAAGCCACTCTCAATCTCTTCAATTCTGCATACAAGAGACTCGGCCTGTCCTAGAATGTTGCCAAAACAAAACTCATATATCAACCCAGGTCAGCCAAATATTCCACCTCCCATCTATGTTGAAGGAGAGACTCTGGAATATGTTGAGCACTTCCCATACCTTGGCAGCCACCTCTCTCAAAAGGCCACGAATGACGAGGAGATCCAACACCGGATTAGCTGCACCAGCTCAGCCTTCTACAAACTACGGCAGCAAGTGTTTGATAACAAAGACCTCTGCAAGACAACAAAAGTCCTTGTGTACAGAGCAGTTGTTGTCACCACACTCCTGTACTGCAGTGAGACCTGAACTGTGTATCAGTGACACATAAGAGCACGAGGGAAATTCCATCAGCAGTGTCTCCACCACATCCTCTGGACTCAATGGGAGGACCGGCTAACAAACATTAGTGTCCTTCTTGAAGCCAGTTCCACAGGCATTCAGGCAAAACTCCTGCAAAACCAACTTCGCTGGACTGGACACCGTGTCTGGATGGCCGAAAACCATCTCCCGACCAGATCCTGTTTTCTCAACTCTTAAATGGCCAGCGTTCCAGGGAAGGACAAAGAAAACACTTCAAAGACACTCTGAAGCGTGGCAGCATTGACATTGATGACTGGGAGGAGTTTGCTACCCATCGTTCAAAATGGCGACAACATGTCCATCAAGCTGCTTCATGCTTTGAGTCCAAACGCCTTAATGATGAGGCAGAGTGGCGGAAGAGAAGGAAAGAAAAGGAAGTAAATCCTGCACTCTGGATCCCACGACCTCGTGGGACATCCTGCCTTCATTACCTATAGACTTGACGATCCCAATGCGCTCCTGGCCGACCTCATACATTTTACTCTTCATAAACTTGAGGTCATCAAAACCTCTGCTGCTTGTGTCTTAACTCTCACCAAGTCCTGTTCCCCCATCACCTCTGTGCTCGCTGACCTAGATTGGGTCCTATTCAAGCAATGTCTTGATTTTGAAATGTTCATCCTTGTTTTTAAATCCCTCCATGGCTTCACCCCTCCATTACTCTGTAATCTCCTCCAGCCCCACAACCCTCTGAGATACCTGCACTCCTCGAATTCTGGCCTCTTGTGCATCTCCACCTAATATCTCCTTTTGTGGCTCAGTGTCATACTTTGTTTCATAATGCTCCTGTAAAGCGCCTTGGAACATTTTATTACGTTAAAGATGCTATATAATTATAAGTTGTTGTTATGGAGATGGCTTTATTGGAAATGAGCAGGGTGTGGCTGCAGGGGATCCTGATGTTGGCTTTCAAACTTCCAAAACATTTTGAGAGGGAAAATAGTGAAAGATGGTTCCTACTGATTGGTGAATCGAAAACAAGGGAGCAGTGAATGTGGATTATCAATAGAAGAATGAAGGGGAACTTGAAAGAAATGTATTCACACAAAGAGTTATTCAAACAGGCACAACCACAGAGAGGTGTTGAGGCAGAGACTGATACAGCATTTCAAAAGGAATTGGATAAAGATTTGGAAGATTAACTATAAAGGGATGCAAAGTTGGTAAACGGGATTAAAGTAATTAATCGGCATCAGCACAGGCATAAAGGGCCAAATGGCCTCCTTCTATACTGTGAATTCTTCTTTAAAAAAGTTAATTCCCAGTGTGAGTATTCAGGAGAAAAAGACTTGCATTTATATAGTGTCTTTCACCTCCATCAGACATCCCAAAGTGCTTTGCAACCAAAGAAGTCGTTTTTATGAAGTGCTGTCATGTAGGCAAAGCGACAGCCAGTTTGCGCACAGCAAGCTCCCAGAAACAGCAACATGTTAATGAACAGATTATCTGTTTCTGTGATGTTAATTTGAGGGATAACTGTTGTCCAGGACACTGGACACTCCTCTGCTCTTCTCTGAAATAGTACCCTGGGATCTTTTACATCCACCTGAAAGGGCAAACAGGGCCACAGTTTAACATCTCATCCAAAGGACAGCACTTCCAACAGTGCAGCACTCCCTCAGCGTCAGCCTAGATTCTGTGCTCAAATCCCACACAGCTATTTCAGATATCGAAAGAGGTAGATGAAGGGTCTCCTTTTATCCAGGTCCAGAAGACAATGGTCTGAATTTTACAGACCCCCCCCACTGCCCCCCCCCCCCACTCACCGACGTCGGGGGTTGTGGCAGGAGGTGGGGTCTGAAAATGCCTCTGGGAGAGAGCCGCCGCACACCCGCGCCAGGAGGGCCCGGTCCAATATTGCCGGCGGTGGCGAGGCCTCATGGTGGCCCCCCTGCTGCTAGGCAACGGGACCACCATTTAAATATTTAAGTCAATTAAAATCAATGAATGAATTAGAATTATGTTCCCACTGTCTGTCCCAGTGCGATCTTCGTGATGCTGGCCAGCACTCACACACCTTCTGATCCCTGTCCGGGGAACTAAGGTGGTTCACTGGTTGGGAGGGGGGAGGAGGTATGTTTCTCAGTGCGGGGGGTGGGGGGCAGGTGGCGGTGTGGAAACGGGGTCAAAGAAACATCATTTGATCATTTGTATAGGGGATTGTGGGAAGGGTTTGAGGTTAAAGTTTATGCTCTTTCGGAGGGGGAAGGTCAGGTGGTCAAGGTGAGTGTTTTGAGGGGGAGGGGGCAAGGAATTAATTTTATGGTTATTGGGGGGTTGGGAGAGGGGCAAAATAAATGTTTTTAATGTTTTTCATTCACTGCCTCTTTAAAAATTTAAATTGAACAGTAGGGCTCGAAGACCTTGAAAAATGGCGTCAGTGCCTGCGCAGAGACAGCTGACGCCAATGCCGGGGATGGACAGCCCACCTGCTCCACGTCATTGGGCGGGGACGGCCCACCCCGGCTAGTTAAATCAGCTGCCGTGGAGAATATCATGGTGGCTCCACAACATTGTTTTCGCCTGCCACCAATTTCAGCGGCGGATGTATAAATTTCAGCCCACTAATTGGAATAGTGGAGTTAATCCTTAGCAGATTCATCAGAATGATACCAGGGCTTAAAGTATTAATTTATGAAGACAGGTTACATAGGCTGACAAAGGTATTTTAAAGGATGAAGGGATTTGATAAGATAGATACAGAGATGCTATTTCCTCTGGTGGGGGCCAGAAGTAAACACCCAACAGGAGGAGGAGGATCCACAAATATCCCCATCCTCAATGATGGGGGAGCCCAGCACATCAGTGCGAAAGATAAGGCTGAAGCATTTACATCTATCTTCAGCCAGAAGTGCCAAGTGGATGATCCATCTCGGCCTCCTCCTGAGGTCCCAGCATCACAGATGCCAATCTTCACGTGATATCAACAAACAACTGAAGTCACTGGAGACTGCAAAGGCTCTAGGCCCTGACAAAATAGTACTGAAGACATGTGCTGCAGAACTTGCCAAACCCCTAGCCAAGCTGTTCCAGTACAGCTACAACACTGCAAGGTGGAAAATTGCCCAGATATGTCGCAAGAATCAAAAGCAGGACAAGTCCAACCCGTCCAATTACCGCCCCAACAGTCTACTCTACCTCATCAGTAAAGTGATGGAAGGTATCATCGACAGTGCTATCAATAGCACTTTCTTAGCAATAACCTGCTCAGTGACGCTCAGTTTGGTTTCTGCCAGGGCCACTCAGCTCCTGATCTGAGCCTTGATTACAGCCTTGGTTCAAACATGGACAAAAGACAAACATGGACAAAAGAGCTGAACTCAAGAGGTGAGGTGAGAGCGACTGCCCTTGACATCAAGGCAGCATTTGACCGAGGATGACATCAAGGAGCCCTAGCAAAACTGGAGCCAATGGGAATCAGGGGGAAAACTCTCCACCTGTTGGAGTCATACCTAGCGCAAAGGAAGATGGTTGTGGTTGTTGGACGTCAGTCATCTCAGTCCCAGGACATTGCTGCAGTAGTTCCTCAGGGTAGTGTCCTAGGCCCAACCATCTTCAGCTGCTTCATCAATGGCCTTCCCTCCACCATAAGGTCAGAAGTGGGGATGTTCGCTGATGATTGCACAATGTTCAGCACCACTCCTCAGATACTGAAGCAGTCCGTGTAGAAATGCAGCAAGACCTGGACAATATCCAGGTTTGGGCTGATAAGTGGCAAGTAACAGTCACGCCACACAAGTGCCAGGCAATGACCATCTCTAACAAGAGAGACTCTAATCATCTCCCCTTGATGTTCAATGGCATTACCATCGCTGAATCCCCCACTATCAATACCCTGGGGGTTACCATTGACCAGAAACTGAACTGGAGTAGCCCTATAAATACCGTGACTACAAGAGCAGGTCAGAGGCTAGGAATCCTGAGGCGAGTAACTCACCTCCTGTCTCCCCAAACCCTGTCCACCATCTACAAGGCACAAGCCAGGAGTATGATGGAATACTCTCCACTTGCCTAGATGGATGCAGCATTGGTTCAACAACACTCAAGAAGCTCGACATCATCCATGACGAAGTAACCCGCTTGACTGGCACCCCATCCACCACCTTCAACATTCACTCCCTTCACCACTGATGCACAGTGGCAGCAGTGTGTACCATCTACAAGATGCACTGCAGCAATGCACCAAGGCTCCTTAGACAGCACCTTCCAAACCCACGACCTCTACCAACTAGAAGGACAAGGACATCAAATGCATGGAAACACCACCACCTGTAAGTTCCCCTCCAAGTCACACACCATCCTGACTTGGAACTATATCGCCGTTCCTTCACTGTCGCTGGGTCAAAATCCTGGAACTCCCTTCCTAACAGCACTGTGGGTGTACCTACCCCACATGGACTGCAGCTGTTCAAGAAGGCAGCTCACCAGCACCTTCTCAAGGGCAATTAGGGATGGACAATAAATGCTGGCCTGGCCAGTGACGCCCACATCCCATGAATGAATAAAAAAGAACAGAGGGTCAATTTTACTAAACTGAGGAGTGATTTAGCGAAAGTGGGCTGGAAACAGCTACTTTAAGGTTAATCAGTGTCAGAACAGTGGGAGGCATTCAAAGGGGTGATTCAAGGGGTTCAGAGTAAACATGTTCCCACAAAGAAAAAGGGTGAGATGGCTAAATCTAGAGCCCCATGGAGGTCAAGGAGCTTACAGGGTAAGATAAGGCAGAAAAGGAAAGCTTATGTCCAACACCAAGAACTCAATACTACAGAAAGCCGAGAGGAGTATAGAAAGAGGAGGGGTGAAATCAAAAAGGAAATTAGGAAAGCAACGAGAGGGCATGAAAGAATATTGGCAAACAAAATCAAAGTGAACCCAAAGAAGTTTTATCAAGACATTAAAAGTAAGAGGATAACTAAGGAGAGAGTAGAACCCATAAAAGACCAAAAAGGTAAACTATGTGTAGCAACGGAAGATGTTGGTATTGTTCTAAATGAACCAACATGTACCCGTTAAGGTGAAGGGTAGGACTAACAGGCCCAGGGAACCCTGGATGTCAAGGGATATAGAGGATTGGATCAGGAAAAAAAAGGAGGCTTACGGCAGATCCGAAGCACTGAAAGGAGGCACTGGAGGAGAATAGAAAGTGTAGGGTAGCACTTGGAAAAGTAATGAGGAGAGCGAAGAGGGGGCATGAAAAACACTGGCGGGCAAGATGAAGGAAAATTCCAAGGCGTTTTATAAGTATCTTAAGGGTAAGAGGATAACCAGGGAAAGAGTAGGGCCCATTAGGGACCAATGTGGCAATGTGTGTGGAGCTGGAGGACATAGTTGAGGTTTTAAATGATCACTTTTCATCAGTGTTCACTATGGAGAAGAACGATGTAGGTGTAGAGATCAGGGAGGGGGATTGTGATATACTTGAACAAATTAGCATTGAAAGGGAGGAAGTATTAGCGGTTTTAGTGGGCTTAAAAGTGGATAAATCCCCAGGCCTAGATGAGATGTATCCCAGGCTGTTATGTGAGACAAGGGAGGAGATAGCAGGGGCTTTGACACAAATTTTCAGATCCTCTGTGGCCACAGGAGAGGTACCAGAGGATTGGAGAACAGAAAATGTGGTACCATTATTCAAAAAGAGTAGTAAGGATAAACCAGGTAATTACAGGCTGGTGAGTCTAACATTTTGTTGGGATTAGTTGGGAAACTATTGGAAAGAATTCTGAGGGACAGGATTAATCTCCACTTGGAGAGGCTGGGATTAATCAGGGATAGTCAGCATGGCTTTGTCAGGGGGAGATTGTGTCAAACTAACTTGACTGAATTTTTCAATGAAGTGACTAGATGTGTCGATGAGGGTAAAGCAGTTGATGTAGTATACATGAATTCCAGGAAGGCTTTTGATAAGGTCCCGCATGGGAGATTGGTTAAGAAGATAAGAGCCCATGGGATCCAGGGCAATTTGGCAAAGTGGATCCAAAATTGGCTTAGTGGCAGGAGGCAGAGGGTGATGGTCGAGGGCTGTTTTTGTGATTGGAAGCTTGTGACCAGTGGTGTACCGCAGGGATCGGTGCTGGGACCCTTGCTGTTTGTAGTGTACATTAATGATTTAGATGTGAATATAGGAGGTATGATCAGTAAGTTCGCAGATGACACGAAATTGGTGGTGTTGTAAATAGTGAAGAGGAAATCCTTAGATTACAGGATGATATCGATGGGCTGGTAAGATGGGCGGAGCAGTGGCAAATGGAATTTAAACCTGAAAAGTGTGAGGTGATGCATTTTGGGTGGACTAACAAGGCAAGGGAATATACAATGGATGGTAGGACCCTAGGAAGTACAGAGGGTTAGAGGGACCTTGGTGTACTTGTTCATAGATCACTGAAGGCAGCAGCACAGGTAGATAAGGTGGTTAGGAAGGCATATGGGATACTTGCCTTTATTAGCCGAGGCATAGAAAATAAGAGCAGGGAGGTTATGATGGAGCTGTACAAAACGCTGGTTAGGCCACAACTGGAGTATTGTGTACAGTTCTGGGCACCACACTATAGGAAAGATATGATTGCACTGGAGAGGGTGCAGAGGAGATTCACCAGGATGTTGCCTGGGCTGGAGCATTTCAGATGTGAAGAGAGACTAAAAAGGCTAGGGTTGTTTTCCTTGGAGCAGAGAAGGCTGAGGGGAGACATGATTGAGGTGTACAAGATTATGAGGGGCATTGATATGTTAGATAGGAAAAAACTTTTTCCCTTAGCGGAGGGGTCGAGAACCAGGGGGCATAGATTTAGTGTAAGGGGCAGGAGGTTTAGAGGGGATTTGAGGAAACATTTTTTCACCCAGAGGGTGGTTGGAATCTGGAACACACTGCCTGAAGAGGTGGTGGAGACAGGAACCCTAACAACATTTAAGAAGTATTTAGATGAGCACTTGAAACGCCATAGCATACAAGGCTACAGGCCAAATGCTGGAAAATGGGATTAGAATAGTTGGATGCTGTATGGCCGGCACAGACACGATGGGCTGAAGGGCCTGTTTCTGTGCTGTATAACTCTATGACTAATACTTAGCGTCTGTCTTCACAAAAGAGTGGGACGATGCAGATATTGTATTTACGGAAGAGGGGTGTGAAGTATTAAATGTGATAAACATAGGGAGAGAGGAAGTATTAATGGGATTAGCATCCTTGAAAGTTGATAAATCACCAGGGCCGGATGAAATGTACCACAGGCTGTTAAAAGAAGCAAGAGAGGAAATAGCAGAAGGTCTGACCATCATTTCCGAGTCCTCACTGAACATGGTTGTGGTGCTGGATTAGAGAACTGCTAACATTATATCTCTGTTTGAAAAGGGAGTGAACAATAGACCGAATAATTACAGGCCAGTCAGTCTAACCCCAGTAGTGGGTAAATTATTGGAATCTATTGTGGGAGACAGGATAAACTGTCACTTAGAAAGGCACAGGTTAATCAAGGATATTCAGCATGGATTTGTTGAAGGAAGATCTTGTTTGACCAACTTGATCGAATTTTTTGAAGAAAAAGGAAAATAGATGAGTGCAGTTGATGTGGTCTGCATGGAATTTAGCGAGGCTTTTAACAAGGTCCCACATGGCAGACTGGTTAAAAAAATAAAATCCCATGGGATCCAGGGAAATGCAGCATGGTGGATTTAAATTTGGCTCAGTGGCAGGAAACAAAGGGTAATTGTTGACGGGTGTTTTTGCGATTGGAGGGCTGTTTCGAATGGTGTTCCGCAGGGCTCAGTACTGGGTTCCCTGCTTTTTGTGGTATATATTAACGATCTGGATGTAAATGTAGGGGGCATGATCAAGAAGTTTACAGATGACACAAAGATTGGCCATGTGGTAGATAAGGAGATAGCTGTAGGCTGCAGGAAGATATTGATGGTCTGGTCAGATGGGCAGAAATGTGGCAAATGGAATTCAACCCAGAGAAGTGTGAGGTGATGCATCTGGAGAGGTCAAACAAGGCAAAGGAATACACAATTAATAGGAAAATACTGAGAAGTGTAGAGGAAGTAAGGGACCTTGGAGTGAATGTCCACAGATCCCTGAAGGTAGCAGGACAGGTTGATAAGGTGGTTAAGAAGGCATATGGAATCCTTTCCTTTATTAGCCGAGGTATAGAATACAAGAGCAGGGAGGTTATGCTGGAACTGTATAACTGATTGGTTCGGCCACAACTTGAGTACTGCGTGCAGTTCTGGTCACCTCAACACAGAAAGGATGTAATTGCACTAGAGAGGATACAGAGGAGATTTACGAGGATGTTGCCAGGACTGGAAAAATGCAGCTATGAGGAAAGATTGGATTGGTTGGGGTTGTTCTCCTTGGAACAGAGAAGGCTGAGGGGAGATCTGATTGAAATGTACAAAATTTTGAGGGGCCTGGATAGAGTGGAGGTGAAGGGTCTATTCACCTTAGCAGAGAGGTCAGTGACGAGGGGGCATAGATTTAAAGTGATTGGTAGAAAAATTAGAGGGGAGATGAGGAAAACCTTTTTCACCCAGAGGGTGGTGATGGTCTGGAACTCACTGCCTGAAAGGATAATTGAGGCAGAAACCCTCAACTCATTTAAAAGGAGTCTGGATATGCACCTCAAGTGCCGTAATCTGCAGGGGTATGGACCAAATGCTGGAAGCCGCACAGACACGATGGTTCAAGTGGTCTCTTTCTGTGCCTTAAACTTTCTATGATTCGATGAATCTTAAAATCAGAAATTGGGCATTTAATAATGAAGTCAGAAATTATTTCTTCACACAAAACGTAGTGGAAATCTGGAACACTCTTCCTCAAAAGGCTAGGGGTCAGTTGCATATTTCAAGATTAAGATTGACATTTTTATGTTCTGTAAGAGTATTGGGGGATCGGGAGCAAAGACAGGTGAGCAGTGTTGAGGTAAATTATTAGAATAAATTCTGAGAGTCAGGATAAACTGCCACTTGGAAAGGCACGGATTAATCAGGGATAGTCAGCATGGTTTGTTAGGGGAAGGTCATGTCTTACTAACTTAATTGAGTTTTTTTGAGGAAGTAACAAGGAGGATTGATGAGGGGAGTGCAGTGATTGTTGTCTACATGGATTTTAGTAAAGCATTTGACAAGCTCCCGCATGGCAGACTGGCCAGTAAAATGACAGCCCATGGGATGCAGGGGAATGGGGCAGGTTGGATCCAAAATTGGCTCAGTGACAGGGAACAAAGGGTAGTAGTGGACTGATGTTTTTGTGAATGGAAAGCTGTTTCCAGTGGTGTTCCACAGGGCTGAGTGTTGGGTCCCTTGCTATCTGTATATATTAATGATTTGGACTTAAATGTGGGAGGTATGATTGGGAAATCTGCTGATGACACAAAAATTGGTGGTTGATAGTGAGGAGGATGGCTGTAGACTCCAGAATGATATCAATGGTTTGATTATGTGGGCGGAAAAGTGGCAAATAGAATTCAATCCAGAGAAATGTGAGGTAACGCATTTGTGGGGCGGCACAGTGGCGCAGTGGTTAGCACTGCAGCCTCACAGCTCCAGCGACCCGGGTTCAATTCTGGGGAGATCCTGTGTGGAGTTTGCAAGTTCTCCCTGTGTCTGCGTGGGTTTCCTCCGGGTGCTCCGGTTTCCTCCCACAAGCCAAAGGCTTGCAGGTTGATAGGTAAATTGGCCATTATAAATTGTCACTAGTATAGGTAGGTGGTAGGGAAATATAGGGACAGGTGGGGATGTGGTAGGAATATGGAATTAGTGTAGGATTAGTATAAATGGGTGGTTGATGGTCGGCACAGACTCGGTGGGCCGAAGGGCCTGTTTCAGTGCTGTATCTCTAAACTAAACTAAACTAAAACACATTTGGGGAGGGCAAATAAAGCGAGGGAATACACAATAAACGGGAGGATATTAGAGGGGTAAAAGAAGTGAGAGATCTTGGAATGCATGTCCACAGGTCCCTGAAGGTGGCAAGACAGGTAGACAGAGTGGTGAAGAAGGCATATGGAATGCTTTCCTTTATTAGCCGAGGTATAGAATTCAAAAGCAGGGATGTAATGCCGGAACTGTATAAAATGCTGGTTAGGCCACAGCTGGAGTATTGTGTACAGTTCTGGTCACCACATTACAGGAAGGACATAATTGCTCTGGAGAGAGTACAGAGGAGATTTACAAGAATGTTGCCAGGGCTTGAAAGTTTCAGCTACGAGGAAAGATTGGATTGACTAGGGTTGTTTTCTTTAGAACAGAGGAGGCTGAGGGGTGACTTAATTGAGGTGTATAAACTTATGAGAGGCCGAGATAGAGTAGACAGGAAGGACCTGTTTCCCCTAGCAGAGAGGTCAGTTCCCAGGGAGCACAGATTTAAGGTGATTGGTTGACGGATTAGAGAGGACATGAGGAAAAGCCTGTTCACCCAGAGGGTGGTGGGTGTCTGGAATTCACTGCCAGGAATGGTGGTGGAGGCAGAAACCCTCAATTCTTTTAAAAGGTACCTGGACATGTACCTGAAATACTGTAACCGGCAAGGCTATGGACCAGGTGCTGGAAGGTGGGATTAGATTGGGCGGCTAGTTTTTTCAACTGGCACGGACACGATGGGCTGATCGGCCTCCATCTGTGCCGTAATTTTTCTATGGTTCTACTGCTTAGCTATGATCTCATTAAAAGGCAGAACAGGCTGAAGTGCTGATTGGCCTCTTCCTGTTCCTATGTTTCTGTAGCACAGCCCAGAATTATCTGGGAATTCATTTCAAAAAATCCTGCAGGAAAACTAGAAAAATCCCTCCAGTCTCATGTCATGCTAAGAACATGTACAAGGATAAAAATACATCAGGCAAAAATTTTGGAACAATTTTCCAGGAAATGGAAAGATTTGCATTTATATAGTGTCTTTTATGACCACAGGACATCCCAAAGCTCTCTACAGCCAATAAAGTACTTTTGAAGTGTATTCACTGTTGTAATGTAGGAAATGCAGCAGCTAATTTGCACACAGCAAGCTCCCACAAATCAGCAATGTGATGACTAGATAATCTGTTTTAGTGATGTTGATTTGAGAGATAAATATTGGCCAGGACAATGGATCTTTGACATCCACCTGAGAGGACAGATGGGGGCACAGTTTACGATCTGATCTGAAAGATGGCACCTCCAACAGTGCAGTACTCCCTCAGTACTGCACTGGAGTGTCAGCCTAGATTTTTTGTGTCCAAATTTCTGGAGTGGGGTTTGAACCCACATCCTTAAGACTCAGAGGTGAGAGTGCAACCAACTGAGCCAAGACGGAGAAGAAAGCAACAGTGGAGCTGGAAGTTATAATGAGAGAGACTGTTGGAGAGAGAAACTTTGATGGGGCTATATGTCCTCTTCTCCCCACACACCCACCACCCCCCCCCACTTCTTCCTATACCCTTGTCTTTATGCACAAACTGTAACCAATCATTTTGTTTTTTTCAGAGAAACTTTCAGTACATTTCTGGATTTTATGGGCCACTTGGCGCTGCAGTGTGAGTGGATAATGGGAGACGCTGATCTCATGAACTCTTTAAAAGGCGAGCAGTTTGACATTGCAGTGATAGACGCATTCAACCCTTGCTCGTTCCTGGTGGCAGAGAAGCTCGGTTTACATTTTGTGGCTGTTCACGGGGGGAACTTTTGGAGTTGGTACCTGGCTGGACTGCCATGCCCACTGTCCTATGTTCCTGCATCGTTCTCCCTGCTCACAGATCACATGGAATTCTGGGGGCGGCTGAAGAATTCCATGATGTTCCTGAGCTCACTTGTGGCCGAAAGGATGATTTATGCACAGTTTGATAAAGCCATCAAGACTTGTTTCCCAGCTGGTTCTGAGCCCAGTCTCTCTGAGCTTTACCTAAAGGCTGAGTTGTCAATCTATAATACGGATTTCACTTTGGAATTTCCAAGGCCACTGCCCCCTAATGTAATATATGTTGGAGGATTACTTTCAAAACCAGCAAAACCAGTCTCCCAGGTAAATGCTGATGTCAGTCACTTTGTAATTTCTCATTTCTCAGTGCATGTACTCTATCTCCAATCCCTCAGTCTCTCTCTGTCTCACTCGGTTTTAATCTCCAATCTCTCTCTCTCAATAATCAGTGTGTTAATCTCTATCTCCAATCCTTGGGTTTCAGTCGGGTCTCTCTGGTTAACTTCTGCTGGTGATCTGCCTGTTGCAATGGACTGTCTCTGTAGCTGTTGTGTCTGGGCTGTAATTGAGTCTGTTCTGATAGATGCATGTGCCTCAGGTGTTTGGGATCTCCTTGATTATAGTCATTGGTCTAGGCTATAGGTAGCATCTCTTTGGGTTACTTGGCTCATATCTACTATCTGTAGCCAGCTCTATTTGCTCTGCAGAATGTTGTAATAACCTGTACTCATTCTTATTAGGAACTGGAAGATTTCATATTGGCAGCTGGAGAGAATGGCTTTGTGGTGGTGACTCTTGGTTCCATGCTGTCCTCCGTCAATCTGCCCTTGGTGCTGAAGGAAATGAATGCTGCCTTCTCACAGCTTCCACAGGCGGTTATCTGGCGCCACTTGCACGATCATTGGCCAAGTGATGTTCATCCTGCCCCTAATGTCAAGCTGGTCGATTGGCTCCCTCAGAATGATCTACTCGGTAAGGTTTGTCCACAACTCATTCCAGTAGGTGCTTGCTTTGTTTTAGAGGCGGTTCTGGACTCTTTTGCTAAAAGCTGTTATTACAATTGTTTAGTTGAAGGATAAATCTCGGCCAGGATATTGGGAGAACCTTCTGCGTCTCTTCAGATGGTGCCAGTATGGACCATGCTTTGTTTTAATGTTTGGTCTGAGGAATGGAGCTTCTGCTGGTGCAGCACCAAAGGGTTTGTCTAGAATATGGTATGAGGTGAGACTGTCTCAGAGATCCAAGGCTGGCAGTCCTGTACTAATAGAGTCTGTGGATTCCTCCACAATGGCCTTCAGCTGTTGTCCACTGATTGTAACCGGCTTCTGTATTTAGAATCATCCTTTTTAAAGCTGATCCCGTGACCCTGAACATAGGAACATAAGAGCAGGAGAAGGCCATTCAGCCCATCAAGCCTGCCCAACCATTCAATACAATCATGGCTGATCATCCACTTCAATGCCTTTTTCCCACATTATCCCCATATCCCTTTATATCATTTATATTTAGAAATCTGTTGATCTCTGCTTTAAACATACTCACTGACTGAGCCTCCACAGCTCTCTGGTAGAGGTTGGTAGCGAACTGGTTGCAAGTTGGAAAGGATATTCTTGTCCCTTCCCTACTTCATAGAATCATAGAAATTTATAGCACAGAAGAAGGCCTGCTGATGAGCCATCCAGCCTAATCCCACTTTCCAGCTCTTGGTCTGTAGCCCTCTAGGTTACAGCATTTCAAGTGCATATCCAGATACTTTTAAAATGTTTTGAGGGTTTCTGCCTCTGCCACCCTTTCAGGCAGTGATTTCCAGATCCCCAGCACCCTCTGTCTGAAAAATTATCCTCTTGAATCCCATGTAAACATCCCACCTCTTTCCCAAAGCTATGCCGTCTGGTTGTGGACCCCTCAACTAAGGGGAATAGGGCCTTCCTATTCACTCTATCTAGACCCCTCATAATCTTATACACTTCAATTAGGTCTCCCCTCAGCCTCCTCTGTTCAAAGAAAACAACCCTAGCCTTCCCAATCTTTCCTCATAATGAAAATTCTCCAGTCCGGGCAACATCTTGTAAATCTGCTCTGTACTCTCTCTATTGTCACCATACCCTGGTCACTGTCACTAAAGAAGCTGCCTCTGGATGGCTGTATCTGAGCTGGTGCTGGGGTAGCTGAGGGAATTGCCTTCTGTGAAGTACTTGGCTGGTCTGAAGCTGTGGCCTGGTGAAATTGCCCCATCCTTCACCTGAAGAAAAGTGAGAAGGTGGAACGATGGTTGAATCACAAGCAGAATTAGTTGTCTCAGAATGTGGCACACATTGTGTGTTTGGTGCATATATTGGAGGCAGTGGGTATGTGGGTGAATGGATAGGGAATAAAGCGGAATATTAAAAAGATACAAGGCCTTAAAGGCCTGCTCGGGTCCGCAAATGAAACCTAACCCATGCCCGATAGAACCACATCCGACCCGAGCTCAACCTGGCCCGAGTCCGATAGAACCGCATCCGACCCGAGCCCAACCTGGCCCGAGTCCGATAGAACCACATCCAACCCGAGCCCAACCTGGCCCGAGTCCGATAGAACCACATCCAACCCGAGCTCAACCTGGCCCGAGTCCGATAGAACCGCATCCGACCCGAGCCCAACCTGGCCCGAGTCCGATAGAACCACATCCGACCCGAGCCCAACCTGGCCCGAGTCCGATAGAACCACATCCGACCTGAGCCCAACTTGGCCCGAGTCCGATAGAGCCGCATCCGACCCGAGCTCAACCTGGCCCGAGTCCGATAGAACCACTTCCGACCTGAGCCCAACCTGGCCCGAGTCCGATAGAGCCGCATCCGACCCGAGCTCAACCTGGCCCGAGTCCGATAGAACCACATCCATCCCGAGCCCAACCTGGCCCGAGTCCGATAGAACCACATCCGACCCGAGCTCAACCTGGCCCGAGTCCGATAGAACCACATCCGACCCGAGCCCAACCTGGCCCGAGTCCGATAGAACCACATCTGACCCGAGCCCAACCTGGCCCGAGTCCGATAGAACCACATCCAACCCGAGCCCAACCTGGCCCGAGTCCGATAGAACCGCATCCGACCCGAGCCCAAGCTGGCCCGAGTCCGATAGAACCGCATCCGACCCGAGCCCAACCTGGCCCGAGTCCGATAGAACCGCATCCGACCCGAGCCCAACCTGGCCCGAGTCCGATAGAACCGCATCCGACCCGAGCCCAACCTGGCCCGAGTTAGATAGAACCGCATCCGACCCGAGCCCAACCTGGCCCGAGTCCGATAGAACCACATCCGACCTGAGCCCAACTTGGCCCGAGTCCGATAGAGCCGCATCCGACCCGAGCTCAACCTGGCCCGAGTCCGATAGAACCACTTCCGACCTGAGCCCAACCTGGCCCGAGTCCGATAGAGCCGCATCCGACCCGAGCTCAACCTGGCCCGAGTCCGATAGAACCACATCCAACCCGAGCCCAACCTGGCCCGAGTCCGATAGAACCACATCCGACCCGAGCCAACCTGGCCCAAGTCCGATAGAACCACATCCGACCCGAGCCCAACCTGGCCCGAGTCCGATAGAACCACATCCGACCTGAGCCCAACCTGGCCCGAGTCCGATAGAACCACATCCGACCCGAGCCCAACCTGGCCCGAGTCCGATAGAACCACATCCGACCCGAGCCAACCTGGCCCGAGTCCGATAGAACCACATCCGACCCGAGCCCAACCTGGCCCGAGTCCGATAGAACCACATCCGACCCGAGCCCAACCTGGCCCGAGCCCAACCTGGCCCGAGTCCGATAGAACCACATCCGATCCGAGCCCAACCTGGCCCGAGTCCGATAGAACCGCATCCGATCCGAGCCCAACCTGGCCCGAGTCCGATAGAACCGCATCCGATCCGAGCCCAACCTGGCCCGAGTCCGATAGAACCGCATCCGATCCGAGCCCAACCTGGCCCGAGTCCGATAGAACCGCATCCGATCCGAGCCCAACCTGGCCCGAGTCCTTTCATTTTTTACCCGACCCGACCACCGGAATATAATCAACTTTATTGAAGAGGTTGTGCTCTACCTTGGATGGAAGCTAGTGCTGAGTGTTTCCCACCTTGACGTCCTGGCTGTCACTATGTCCAACCCGACCGGAGCCCGAATGCCGGACCAGGAAGAGCGACCCGACCCGACCTGAAGCTGACACGTCATCGGGTCCCGTCAGCTTCGGGTCAGGTTGCCATGCTCCACTAGGCCTCACCTTGTTGCGGGGCAGGAGTGGTGGAATTCAAACTTCTGCAACCTCCATCCCTCAAAAGCGTCAATGCCAAGTCCTATTTAGCAGAACTGGAGGGCTGATAATGGTACCGACATACTCCTGGACAGGTCCGTTCTATGTGTATTTGAACTGGAGGGCTGATAATGGTACCGACATACTCCTGGACAGGTCCGTTCTATGTGTATTTGAACTGGAGGGCTGATAATGGTACCGACAGACTCCTGGACAGGTCCGTTCTATGTGTATTTGAACTGGAGGGCTGATAATGGTACCGACATACTCCTGGACAGGTCCGTTCTATGTGTATTTGAACTGGAGGGCTGATAATGGTACCGACATTCTCCTGGACAGGTCTGTTCTATGTGTATTTGAACTGGAGGGCTGATAATGGTACCGTCATACTCCTGGACAGGTCCGTTCCATGTGTATTTGAACTGGAGGGCTGATAATGGTACCGACATACTCCTGGACAGGTCCGTTCTATGTGTATTTGAACTGGAGGGCTGATAATGGTACCGACATACTCCTGGACAGGTCCGTTCTATGTGTATTTGAACTGGAGGGCTGATAATGGTACCGACATACTCCTGGACAGGTCCGTTCTATGTGTATTTGAACTGGAGGGCTGAGAATGGTACCGACATACTCCTGGACAGGTCCGTTCTATGTGTATTTGAACTGGAGGGCTGATAATGGTGGGCGGCACAGTGGCGCAGTGGTTAGCACCGCAGCCTCACAGCTCCAGGAACCCGGGTTCGATTCCGGGTACTGCCTGTGTGGAGTTTGCAAGTTCTCCCTGTGTCTGCGTGGGTTTTCTCCGGGTGCTCCGGTTTCCTCCCACAAGCCAAAAGACTTGCAGGTTGATAGGTAAATTGGCCATTATAAATTGTCACTAGTATAGGTAGGTGGTAGGGAAATATAGGGACAGGTGGGGATGTTTGGTAGGAATATGGGATTAGTGTAGGATTAGTATAAATGGGTGGTTGATGTTCGGCACAGACTCGGTGGGCCGAAGGGCCTGTTTCAGTGCTGTATCTCTAATCTAAATAATGGTACCGACATACTCCTGGACAGGTCCGTTCTATGTGTATTTGAACTGGAGGGCTGATAATGGTACCGACATACTCCTGGACAGGTCCGTTCTATGTGTGTTTGAACTGAAGGGCTGATAATGGTACTGACATACTGCTGGACAGGTCCGTTCTATGTGTATTTGAACTGGAGGGCTGATAATGGTACCGACATACTCCTGGACAGGTCCGTTCTATGTGTATTTGAACTGGAGGGCTGATAATGGTACCGACATACTCCTGGACAGGTCCGTTCTATGTGTATTTGAACTGGAGGGCTGATAATGGTACCGACATACTCCTGGACAGGTCCGTTCTATGTGTATTTGAACTGGAGGGCTGATAATGGTACCGACATACTCCTGGACAGGTCCGTTCTATGTGTATTTGAACTGGAGGGCTGATAATGGTACCGACATACTCCTGGACAGGTCCGTTCTATGTGTATTTGAACTGGAGGGCTGATAATGGTACCGACATTCTCCTGGACAGGTCCGTTCTACGTGTGTTTGAACTGAAGGGCTGATAATGGTACTGACATACTGCTGGACAGGTCCGTTCTATGTGTATTTGAACTGGAGGGCTGATAATGGTACTGACATACTCCTGGACAGGTCCGTTCTATGTGTATTTGAACTGGAGGGCTGATAATGGTACCGACATACTCCTGGACAGGTCTGTTCTATGTGTATTTGAACTGGAGGGCTGATAATGGTACTGACATACTCCTGGACAGGTCCGTTCTATGTGTATTTGAACTGGAGGGCTGATAATGGTACCGACATACTCCTGGACAGGTCTGTTCTATGTGTATTTGAACTGGAGGGCTGATAATGGTACTGACATACTCCTGGACAGGTCCGTTCTATGTGTATTTGCCACCTTGTCTTGCAAGGAGAGAAGCAATGGTGAGCAGCTTATACTGATAACAGGTTACACAGCATGGGCCAGTGGATGTGATCTCCTCAATGTGAATCAGTGAGGAAGTAGAGTGCAGCTTCTGAGTAAGATTGTGCAGGAAGGTAGCTCTGCAGCTACTGAGGATGTCAGAAGTGGTCGGTCTGTGGTGCAATAGGCAGGTGTGGACAGCATTTCGATGAGTTGAAGTGAGTGTGAGGACTGACAGTTTATCGTGTTCAGCGTATGTCGATGTTTTACTGAAGGACTGCAGCAGACTGAACTCTGAACTTGAAACTATGATCATTGGCAATCACTGAGCATGCTGACATGGCTTCCTACCAACTCGCATGCACTGTAGACTGAGGATGGATCGATGCCTCGGCTCTGTCAAACTGTATCCAAAGTAAGTTGAACTAGGGTAAGTTAGGTGTATCTCTAAGGGGAGAGAGTGTGCATTCCATTTGGTAGTGACTACAGCCTAAATCTTAACTATCCCTGACAAGGCAGAGGAAGTATAGCAGGGTGGACCATCTACCCATGATCTTTTGACCTCCCCTTGATCTTTACCTGAAATCACAAGAATCAATTCGGAACAGGTGGGCTGCACTGGGAGAGGTGCAACCGAGGCACCCATCCCACTTACATAGAAAATAGGAGCAGGAGTAGGCCATTCGGCCCTTTGAGCCTTCTCCGCCATTCATTATGATCATGGCTGATCATCCAACTCAGTAGCCTGTTCCCACTTTCCCCCCATATCCTTTGATCCCTTACGCCCCAGGAACTATATCTAACTCCTTGAAAATATACAATGTTTTGGCCTCAACCATTTGTGAATCCTCAGATACTGAAGCAGTCCGTGTAGAAATGCAGCAAGACCTGGACAATATCCAGGCTTGGGCTGATAAGTGGCAAGTAACATTGGCGCCACACAAGTGCCAGGCAATGACCATCTCCAACAAGAGAGAATCTAACCATCCCCCTTGACATTCAATAGCATTACCATCGCTGAATCCCCCAGATTATTAACATCCTAGGGGCTACCATTGACCAGAAACTGAACTGGAGTAGCCATATAAATACCGTGGCTACAAGAGCAGGTCAGAGGTTAGGAATCCTGAGGCCAGTAACTCATCTCCTGACTCCCCAAAGCCTGTCCACCATCTACAAGGCACAAGTCAGGAGTGTGATGGAATACTCTCCACTTGCCTGGATGGGTGCAGCTCCAACAACATTCAAGAAGCTCGACACCATCCAGAGCAAAGCAGCCCACTTGACTGGCACCCCATCCACAAACATTCACTCCCTCCACCACCGACGCACAGTGGCAGCAGTGTGTACCATCGACAAGATGCACTGCAGCAATGCACCAAGGCTCCTTCGACGGCACCTTCCAATCCCGCGACCTCTACCAACTAGAAGGACAAGGGCAGCAAATACATGGGAACACCACCACCTGCAAGTTCCCCTCCAAGTCACACACCATCCTGACTTGGAACTATATCACCATTCCTTCACTGTCGCTGGGTCAAAATCCTGGAACTCCCTTCCTAACAGCACTGTGGGTATACCTATCCCAAATGGACTGCAGCGGATCAAGAAGGCAGCTCACCACCACCTTCTCAAAGACAATTAGGGATGGGTAATAAATGCTGGCCTGGCCAGTGACACCCACATCACATGAATGAATATGAAAACAAAACTACTTTCTGTGGGAGCGAATTCCACAGGCTCACCACTCTGGGTGAAGAAATTTCTCCTCATCTTAGTCCTGAAAGGTTTACCCCGTATCCTTAGACTATGACCCCTGGTTCTGGACTCCCCCACCATCGGGAACATCCTTTCTGCTTCTACCCTGTCAAGTCCTGTTAGAATTTTATAGGTTTCTATGAGATCCCCCCTCACTCTTCTGAACTCCAGCGAATATAATCCGAACCGGCCCAATCTCTCCTCATATGTCAGTCCCGCCATCCCAGGAATCAGTCTGGTAAACCTTCGCTGCACTCCCTCTATAGCAAGAACATCCTTCCTCAGATGAGGAGACCAAAACTGCACACAATATTCCAGGTGTGGCCTCACCAAGGCCCTGTATACTTGCAGAAAGACATCCCTGCTCCTGTACTCAAATCCTCTCGCTATGAAGGCCAACATACCATTTGCCCTTTTTACCGCCTGTTGCACCTGCATGCTTACCTTCAGCGACTGGTGTACGAGAACACCCAGGTCTCGCTGCATATTCCCATCTCTCAGTTTATAGCCCTTCAGATAATAATCTGCCTTCCTGTTTTTGCTACCAAAGTGGATAACCTCACATTTATCCACATTATACTGCATCTGCCATGCATTAGCCCACTCACTCAACTTGTCCAAATCAACCTGAAGCCTCTCTGCATCCCCCTCACAACTCATCCACCCACCCAGTTTTGTATCATCTGCAAGTTTGGAGATATTGCATTTCGTTCCCTCATCTAAATCATTAATATATATTGTGAATAGCTGGGGTCCTAGCACCGATCCCTGCGGTACCCCACTAGTCACTACCTGCCATTCGGAAAAAGACCCGTTTATTCCGACTCTTTGTTTCCTGTCTGCCAACCAATTTTCTATCCATCGCAATACACTACCCCCAATCCCATGCACTTTAATTTAACACGCGAACCTCTTATGTAGGACTTTGTCGAAAGCTTTCTGAAAGTCCAAATAAACCACATCCATTGGCTCCCCCTCATCAACTCTACTGGTTACATCCTCGAAGAATTTGAGTAGATTTGTCAAGCATGATTTCCCTTTCGTAATTCCATGCTGACTCTGTCCGATTCTACCACTGTTCTCTAAGTGCTCTGCTGTAAAATCTTTGATAATGGACTTAGAATTTTCCCCACTACCGACGTCAGGCTGACTGGTGTATAATTTCCTGTTTTCTCTCTACCTCCCTTTTTAAATAGTGGGGTTACATTAGCTACCCTCTAATCTGTAGGAACTGTTCCAGAGTCTATAGAATCTTGAAAGATGACCAGCAATGCATCCACTATTTCTGGGGCCACTTCCTTAAGTACTCTGGGATGTAGATTATCAGGCCCTGGGGATTTATCGGCCTTCAATCCCATCAATTTCCCCAAAACCATTTCTCTACTAATACTGATTTCCTTCAGTTCCTCTCTCTCAGTAAACCCTGGGTTCCCCAGCATCTCTGGTATGTTATTTGTGTCCTCCTTTGTGAAGACAGAACTAAAGTATGCATTTTGTTGGTCAGCCATTTCTTTGTTCCCCGTAATAAATTCCCCTGTTTCTGACTGTCAGGGATCTACATTTGTCTTCACCAATCTTTTTCCCTTCACATACCTATAGAAACTTTTACAGTCAGTTTTTATGTTCCCTGCAAGCTTACTCTCGTATTCTATTTTCCCTTCTTAATCAACCCCTTGGTCCTCCTTTGCTGAATTCTAAACTGCTCCCAATCCTCAGGTCTGTTGTTTTTTCTGGCAAATTTGTATGCCTCTTCCTTGGATCTAATGCTATCTCTAATTTCCCTTGTAAGCCATGGTTTATCAGTGATAGGCAACATGGTTTTGTGCAGGGAAGGTCATGTCTTACCAACTTAATAGAATTCTTTGAGGAAGTGACAAAGTTGATTGATGAGGGAAGGGCTGTAGATGTCATATACATGGACATCAGTAAGGCGTTTGATAAGGTTCCCCATGGTAGGCTGATGGAGAAAGTGAAGTTGCATGGGGTCCAGGGTGTACTATTTAGATGGATAAAGAACTGGCTGGGCAACAGGAGACAGAGAGTAGCAGTGGAAGGGAGTTTCTCAAAATGGAGACGTGTGACCAGTGGTGTTCCACAGGGATCCGTGCTGGGACCACTGTTGTTTGTGATATACATAAATGATTTGGAGGAAAGTATAGGTGGTCTGATTAGCAAGTTTGCAGACGACACTAAGATTGGTGGAGTAGCAGATAGTGAAGGGGACTGTCAGAGAATACAGCAGAATATAGATAGATTGGAGAGTTGGGCAGAGAAATGGCAGATGGAGTTCAATCAGGGCAAATGCGAGGTGATGCATTTTGGAAGATCCAATTCAAGAGTGAACTATACAGTAAATGGAAAAGTCCTGGGGAAAATTGATGTACAGAGAGATTTGGGTGTTCAGGTCCATTGTTCCCTGAAGGTGACAACGCAGGTCAATAGAGTGGTCAAGGAGGCATACGGCATGCTTTCCTTCATCGGACGGGGTATTGAGTACAAGAGTTGGCAGGTCATGTTACAGTTGTATAGGACTTTGGTTCGGCCACATTTGGAATACTGCGTGCAGTTCTGGTCGCCACATTACCAAAAGGATGTGGATGCTTTGGAAAGGGTGCAGAGGAGGTTCACCAGGATGTTGCCTGGTATGGAGGGCGCTAGCTATGAAGAGAGGTTGAGTAGATTAGGATTATTTTCATTAGAAAGACGGAGGTTGAGGGGGGACCTGATTGAGGTGTACAAAATCATGAGAGGTATAGACAGGGTGGATAGCAAGAAGCTTTTTCCCAGAGTGGGGGATTCAATTACTAGGGGTCACGAGTTCAAAGTGAGAGGGGAAAAGTTTAGGGGGGATATGCGTGGAAAGTTCTTTACGCAGAGGGTGGTGGATGCCTGGAACGCGTTGCCAGCGGAGGTGGTAGACGCGGGCACGATAGCGTCTTTTAAGATGTATCTAGACAGATACATGAATGGGCAGGAAGCAAAGAGATACAGACCCTTAGAAAATAGGCGACAGGTTTAGATAGGGGATCTGGATCGGCGCAGGCTTGGAGGGCCGAAGGGCCTGTTCCTGTGCTGTAATTTTCTTTGTTCTTTGTTCTACCTTTCCCGTTTTACTTTTGCGCCAGACAGGAATAAACAATTGTTGCAGTTCATCCATGTGCTTTTTGAATGTTTGCCATTGCTTATCCACCGTCCTACCTTTAAGTAACGTTTCCCAATCCATCATAGCCAACTCGTGCCTCATACCTTCGTAGTTTCCTTTGTGAAGATTCAGGACCCTAGTCTCAGAATCAACTACGTCACTTTCCATCTTGATGATGAATTCTATCATATTATGGTCGTTAATCCCCAAAGGGTCTCATACTGTCAATTGTCAAATATTGTCAATTATTCCTCTCTCATTGCACAATACCCAGTCTAGGATGGCCTGTTCTCTAGTTGGTTCCTCGACGTATCAGAAAACCATCCCATATAAACTCCATGAATTCCTCCTCTGCGATATTGTGACTAATTTGATTTGCCCAATCTATATGCAGATTAATGTCACCCATAATTACAGCTGTTCCTTTCTCGCATGCGTCTCTAATTTCCTGTTTCATGCCAATCCCAACATCACCACTACAGTTTGGGGGTCTATATACAAACCCCACTAACATTTTTTGCCCCTTAGTGTTTCTCAGCTCTATCCATACAGATTCCACATCGTCAGAGCTAATATCTTTCCTCACTATTGCTTTAATTTCCTCTGTAACCAGCAATGCAACTCCATCACCTTTTACTTTTTGTCTGTCCTTCCTAAATACTGAATATCCCTGGATGTTCATTTCCCATCCCTGGTCACCTTGCAGCCATGTCTCCGTAATCCCGACTATATCATACCCATTTACATCTATTTGTGCGATTAATTCATCCACTTTATTGCGAATTCTCCGTGTGTTAAGGCACAAAGCCTTAAGGCTTGTCTTTTCAACATTACTTGTCCCCTTCCCACTATTTTTCACTGTGTCCCTGTTTGATTCTGGCCCTTGATTTCTCTGCCTATCACTTTTCTTATTCCACTTACTGTCTTTTGTTCTTGTCTTTGATCCCCCCTCCTCTGACTCCTTGCAAAGGTTCCCATCTCCCTGCCATTTTAGTTTAAACCCTCCCCAACCACTCTCGCAAATACTCCCCCGAGGACATCAGTCCCGGTCCTGCCCAGGTCTAACCTGTCCAGTTTGTACTTGTCCCACCTCCCCAGAACTGGTCCCAATGTCCCAGGAATCTAAAACCCTCCCCCTCACATCATCTGTTCAGCCACGTATTCATCCGATATATCCTGCTATTTCTACTCTGACTAACATGAGGCACTGGTAGTAATCCTGAGATCACTACCTTTGACGTCCTACTTTTCAACTTACTTCCTAACTCCCTATATTCTGCTTTTAGGACCCCATCCTTTTTTTTACTTACATCGCTTGTACCAATGTGTACCATGACCACTGCCTGTTCACCCTCCCCATTCAGAATGTCCTGTAACCGCTCTGAGACATCCTTGACCCGAACACCATGGAGAGATGGAGACCATCCTGGAGTCTCTTTTACGGCCACAGAAACGCCTATCTATCCCCCTTACAGTTGAATCCCCTATAACTATTGCATTCCCACACTTTCTACCCCTCCCCTGTGCAGCAGAGCCAACCGTGGTGCAACGAATTGGGCTGTTGATGCTTTCCCCTGAGAGGCCATTCCCCCATTACACGAGAAACGTGGAGTCGCCCCTACCTGTGTGGAACCATCTCCATGTTCCACAGAAATCAGAGGGGCAGTTTTCTGAAGGGATCGATTACTTTACATCCTTATTTCTTTGGGGCCTTCAGCTTGCTCCTACAGGAGCCCCTGGGCACAAAGGATTTCAAACATGCTATCAGCAAGTGAGATAGAATTGCCCAGGAACAGCCGTAGGGCAGTAAGTGCAGTCTTAACACTAGTCCCCAGATTCCAAAAACAAACAAAAAGATGTACCTCCCCAATATAAATCCTCGGTATTAAGGGAATGGGCTTCAGAAATATCTGCACCCATGTGGAGTGAAACCTGGGTGCACCTGGATTTGGCCTCAAACTGCTGGCCACTTGCCTCTGAATCCACCCTTTCCCCATCTGCTGACTGGCATTTCAAAGCTTGTTTCTCAATTCTTTCTCACTGCTGCAATATATCCCTCAGTCTTCCTTCCAGATGAGCTCTCTGTCCAGTCACAGTATGATGCTCAGTCAGCCGCTTGAGCCCATGCCAGGTCTATGCAATTTAGCTAGCCTCCCCCACCCTTTCCCCTTCGCTGTGCACATTTTTTTCCCTTTAGATAATTATCCAATTCCCTTTTGAAAGTCCAGATTGAATCTGACTTCACTATCCGTGCAGGCAGTGCATTCCAGATCCTAACCATTCGCTGTGTAACAAGGTTTTTCCTCATGTCACCTTTAAAGAACAAAGAACAAAGAACAGTACAGCACAGGAACAGGCCATTCGGCCCTCCAAGCCTGCGCTGATCTTGATGCCTGCCTAAACTAACACCTTCTGCACATCCGGGGTCCGTATCCCTCTATTCCCTTCCTATTCATGTATTTGTCAAGATGTCTCTTAAACGTCGCTATCGTACCTGCTTCCACCACCTCCCCCGGCAGCAAGTTCCAGGCACTCACCACCCTCTGTGTAAAGAACTTGCCTCGCACATTCCCTCTAACCTTTGCCCCTCTCACCTTAAACCTATGTCCCCTAGTAACTGACTCTTCCACCCTGGGAAAAAGCTTCTGACTATCCACTCTGTCCATGCCGCTCATAACTTTGTAAACCTCTATCATGTCGCCCCTCCACCTCCGTCGTACCAGTGAAAACAATCTGAGTTTATCCAACCTCTCCTCATAGCTAATGCCCTCCAGACCAGGCAACATCCTGGTAAACCTCTTCTGTACCCTCTCCAAAGCCTCCATGTCCTTCTGGTAGTGTGGCGACCAGAATTGCATGCAATATTCTAAGTGTGGCCTAACTAAAGTTCTGTACAGCTGCAGCATGACTTGCCTATTTTTATACTCTATGCCCAGACCGATGAAGACAAGCATGCCGTATGCCTTCTTGACTACCTTATCCACTTGCGTTGCCACTTTCAGTGACCTGTGGACCTCCCAGATCTCTCTGCCTGTCAATACTCCTAAGGGTTCTGCCATGTACTGTATACTTCCCACCTGCATGAGACCTTCCAAAATCCAATACCTCACATTTGTCCGGATTAAACTCCATCTGCCATTTCTCCGCCCAAGTCTCCAACCGATCTATATCCTGCTGTATCCTATGACAATCCTCATCACTATCCGCAATTCCACCAACCTTTGTGTCGTCCGCAAACTTACTAATCAGACCAGCTACATTTTCCTCCAAATTATTTATATATACTACAAAGAGCAAAGGTCCCAGTACTGATCCCTGCGGAACACCACTAGTCACATCCCTCCATTCAGAAAAGCACCCTTCCACTGCTACCCTCTGTCTTCTATGACCGAGCCATTTCTGTATCCATCTTGCCAGCTCACCTCTGATCCCGTGTGACTTCACCTTTTGTACCAGTCTGCCATGAGGAACCTTGTCAAAGGCTTTACTGAAGTCCATATAGATAACATCCACTCCCCTTCCTTCATCAATCATCTTGGTCACTTTCTCAAAAAACTCAATCAAATTAGTAAGACACAAAACCATGCTGCCTCTCGCTAATAAGTCCATTTGTTTCCAAATGGGAGTAAATCCTGTCCCGAAGAATCCTCTCTAATAATTTTGCAACCACTGACGTAAGGCTCACCAGCCTATAATTTCCTGGATTATCCTTGCTACCCTTCTGAAACAAAGGAACAACATTGACTGTTCTCCAGTCCTCTGGGACCTCACCTGTAGCCAATGAGGATGCAAAGATTTCTGTCAAGGCCCCAGCAATTTCTTCCCTTGCCTCCCTCAGTATTCTAGGGTAGATCCCATCAGGCCCTGGGGACTTATCTACCTTAATGCTTTGCAAGACACCCAACACCTCCTCCTTTTTGATAATGAGATGACTGAGACTATCTACACTCTCCTCCCTCGGCTCATCATCCACCAAGTCCTTCTCTTTGGTGAATACTGATGCAAAGTACTCATTTAGTACCTCACCCATTTCCTCTGGCTCCACACATAGATTCCCTTCTCTGTCCTTGAGTGGGCCAACCCTTTCCCTATTACCCTCTTGCTCTTTATATATGTATAAGAAGCCTTGGGATTTTCCTAAATCCTGTTTGCCAATGACTTTTCATAACCCCTTTTAGCCCTCCTGACTCCTTGCTTAAGTTCCTTCCTACTGTCTTTATATTCCTCAAGGGATTCGTCTGTTCCTAGCCTTCCAGCCCTTACAAATGCTTCCTTTTTCTTTTTGACTCGGCTCACAATATCCCGCGTTATCCAAGGTTCCCGAAACTTGCCAAACTTATCCTTCTTCCTCACAGGAACATGCCAGTCCTGGATTCTAATCAACGGACGTTTGAAAGACTCCCACATGTCAGATGTTGATTTACCCTCAAACAGCCGCCCCCAATCTAAATTCTTCAGTTCCTGCCTGAATTTAGTTCTGAATTGGACACAGTACTTCAGTTGAGGCCAAATCAGTGTTTTATGAAGGTTCATTATAACCTCCTTGCCTTTGTACTCTGTGCTTCTGTTTATAAAACCAAGGATCCCGTATGCCTTATTAATCGCTTTCCCAACCTGCCCTGCCACCTTCAGTGATTTATGACATATACCCCCCCAGGTCTCTCTGTACCTATGCCCCCTTTAGAATCGTACTCTTTAGTTTATATTGATTTTGTTTGTTCTTCCTACCAAAATGTACTGCTTTGCATTTCTCTGTGTTAATTTTCATCTCAAATTGTTACAGCACAGAAGGAGGCCATTTGGCCCATCGTACCTGCAGTAGCTCTCCGAAGGAGCAAATTACCTATTGCCCACTCCCCTGCCTTCTCCCCGTTACCCTGCACATTCTTCCTTTTCAGATAACAATCCAATTCCCTCTTGAATGCCTCGATTAAACCTGCCTCCACCGCACTCTCAGGCAGTGCATTCCAGATCCTAACCACTTGCTGCGTGAAAAAGATTTTCCTTGTGTTGCCATGGCTTCTTTTGCCAATTACCTTAAATCACTCTCCTCTGGTTCTCAATTCTTCCACCAATGTGAACAGTTTCTCTCTATCCACTCTGTCCAGACCCCTCATGATGTTGAATACCTCTATCAAATCAAGTTTCGTATCATCCACAAACTTTGAAATTGTGCCCTGTACACCAAGGTCTAGGTCATTCATATGTATCAGGTAAATCAAGGGTCCCAGCACTGATCCCTGGGAAACTCCACTACAAACCTTCCTCCAGCCCAAAAAACATCCATTAACCACTACTCTCTGTTTCCTGTCACTCAGTCAATTCCGTATCCGTGTTGCTACTGTCCCTTTTATTCCATGAGCTATAATTTTGCTCACAAGTCTGTTGTGCAACACTTTGTCAGATGATTTTTAGAAGTCCACGTACACTACATCATCAGTATTACCCTGATCAACCTTAGAAATCATAGAAACGTACAGCACAGAAGGGGGCCAATCGGTCCATCGTGCTCTAAGTACAATCAGCCTTTCTAATACCTCCTCTTCACCAAATTTCTAGCTCATCAACTACCTCCTCTTTCACCAGGACTTGGGCAGCATCTTCCTCCTTGGGAAAGACAGATGCAAAGTACTCATTTAGTACCTGAGACATGCTCTCTGCCTCCATGCATAGGTCTCCTGTTTGGTCCCAAATCGATACACCTCCCCTCTTGTGATCCTTTTACTACTTATATGCTTGTAGAAGTCTTTTAGATTCCCTTTTATGTTAGCTGTAGTCTCGTATACTCTCTCTCTCTTTACCTTTCAGTTCTCTTTTCACTTTGAATTTTTTATATGCAACCTGGTTCTCAATTCTATTATCAACCTGACATCTGTCATAGGCACCTTTTTCTGCTTCATCTTACTCTCTATCTCTTTCATCAGGGAGCTCTGGCTTTGTTTGTCCTACCTTTCTTCTTTGTGGGAATGTACCTCTACTGTACCTGAACCATCTCCTCTTTAAAGGCAGCCCATTTTAAAATTTTTGCCTGCTTGTCTTTAATTCCAATTTACCTGGGACAGATCTGTTCTCAACCCACTGAAATTGGCCCTCCTCCAGTTAAATAGTTTTACTCTATATTGCCCCTTGTCCTTTTCCATTGTTGATCTACACTTTATGATACTATGATCACTGTTCCCTAAATATTCCCCAACTGACATTTGATCCACTTGACCCACCTTATTTCCCAGAACCAGATCCAGCCATGTCTCCTTCCTCATTGGGCCAAAAACATACGGATTAGTAAATTCTCCTAAACGCACTTCAGAAACTCTTCTTTTCCGCCTCGCTCTCGTACATTACTACTATACCACCTTATGTTAGCTTAATTGAAGTTCCCCATTATCACTACACAAATTTTCTCGTCTATATCTTTCCCACACAGCTGGTAGTGTAAATGCATCTCTGTTGTTTCTTAACTCTCACCAAGTAGATTCTGTCCTTGACTCATCCAGACATCCTGACCGGAATTTTTCATTGGACAGGAGGCCCCGTCCACTGGCCGAAAAGTCAGTGGTGAGCCTGCCTCTGGTGGGCCTCTCCCCAGGCCTTTAATTGGTCTTGGGCGGGACTTCCACCTCCTTGAGGCAGGAAGTCCCGCCTGATGGAGCTGCCAGCCAATCGGCGGGCCAGCAGCTCTTAGCCCCAGCAGCACCACTGGGAGTGGTGGCCAATGCTGGGACTACACCCAGCCATCAGCAGCAAGCGGAAGATGGCTCCAGAACTAAGGTAAGTTTTTAGGGCCTCGCCGGGGACAATCAATTGGGCCTCGACGTGGCAAGAGGGGTCAGTTAGGGGGGCAGGGGGAGTGTTGTGCATTGAGTGGGGGGAGGGTTTGGGGGCGGTTGGTGCTTCAGGAGGTGCCTGATCAGGAGGCCCCCCCACCAGCCCGCAAGAAGGCAGCCCAGTTTCACCAGGTGGGGTTTTTCAGGCCCCTTAAGTGCCAGTTAATTGGCTACTTAAGAGCCTTGATTGGCCTGGGGTGGGTGGGCCGTTTCTCACCACTGCCGCCTCCCCACATAAAATTGCAATGGGGGCGGGAGGGGTTTGAGAATAGTGCCCCCCTGCCTCCCACTCAATTTTATGACCCCCACCCCACCCCCTGCCACCAGCCCTCTCGTTTGGGGGGTCATAAAATTCTGGCCCCTGTCTGTTTAGCACTGTAACATTCTCCATAATCAATACTGCCACCCCTCCCCCTTTCTTTCATTCCCTATCTTTCCTGAGCACCTTGTGTCTAGGATAATAAAAACAAGAAATACTCAGCAGGTCTGGCAGTATCTGTGGAGAGAGAAGCAGAGTTAATGTTTCAGGTCAGTGACTTCATCAGAACTGACAAATATTAGAAATGTGAAAGGTTATAAGCAAGTAAAGTGGGGGTGGGGCAAGAGATAACAAAGGAGAAGGTGTAGATAGGACAAGGTCACAGAATAGCTGACCAGAAGGTCGTGGAGCAAAGGCAAATATGTTAATGGTGTGATGAAAGACAAAGCATTAGTGCAGAGAGGGTGTGAATAGACTGTAAAGCACCAAGCACTCCAAGTACAAACATTAGGCACAGTAGAAACAAACTAAAAAAACGAAAACAAAATAACCAAGTAAAAAAGGAAAAAGAAAAAAAAGAAAAAATAATTAAATATAAAATGGGGGGCTGTCATGCTCTGAAATTATTGAACTCAGTGTTCAGTCCGGCAGTCTGTAGTGTGCCTAATCGGAAGATGAGATGCTGTTCCTCGAGCTTGCGTTGATGTTCACTGGAACACTGCAGCAATCCCAGGACAGAGATGTGAGCATGAAAGCAGGGGGGAGTGTTAAAATGGCAAGCAACTGGAAGCTCAGGGTCCTGCTTGCGGACTGAGCGGAGGCGTTCCGCAAAGTGGTCACCCAGTGTAGAGGAGGAATATATATTATCCAGTCCTGCTCTTTTTTAATCCAGGTCTCGACATTATTGCCATAACATTATATTCCCAAATAAAAACAAGAAATGCTGGAACCACTCAGCAGGTCTGGCAGCATCTGTGAAAAGAGAAGCAGAGTTAACTTTTCGGGAGGGTCAGTGACCCGAAACGTTAACTCTGCTTCTCTTCTCACAGATGCTGCCAGACCTGCTGAGTGGTTCCAGCATTTCTTGTTTTTATTTCAGATTTCCAGCATCCGCAGTATTTTGCTTTTACATTATATTCCCATGTGACTATCTGCAGCTCATCAACCTTATTTACAATGCTTCGCACGTTTGCACACATGCACTGTAGACCTAATTTAGACCTTCTTGTATTCTCTCTTAGTCTGATCCCACCTAATGCTATACTATTTCTTACTTCAGTGCTATCTGTCTGTCACAATCTCTGTCCACCTTGTTCTTCTTTCTAATTCCACGTCCTGGTGCCCATCTCCCACACTCAAATGGATCTTGAATTAAGTGAAATGCAGTTTTGGAAAGAGAAAACTGTGAGGGCCTGTGGCTTTGGGCAAAGTCACTGCCGTCTGAGAGCACCTCACTGTAGTCCGTCCTCAGTGCTGTAACCTGAGAAATGCAGCTTTTCAGCTGCTCCATTTTTACTGCTAGTTTCTGCTGCACAAACCCTGCTCCACATAACACTCAGCTACAGACTCCGAGGGATGATTTGTCCACTGTATGAGGATTTATGTTTCTAGTCAAACCAGTGGAGTTAAAAAGTCTGTCTGGCGAGGCTGTAAGGCTGCGACCTGTCTCAAGTAATGTTTTGTTAATTCTTTGTGTGTTGCTAGGACACCCAAAGGCTCGCCTCTTGGTGACTCACGGTGGCCTCAACAGCCTGATGGAAGCAGTGTACCACGGAGTGCCAGTGATTGGAATCCCGCTATTTGGTGATCAGTTTGATAACATGGTGAGAGTGGAAGCGAAGGGTCTTGGTTTGACCATTCAGGCCAGCCAGCTGCAAGCCCGGGAGCTGAGTGATGCTATGGCAACAGTTATAGGAGACAAGCGGTATGTACAGTGGGTGTGTATGTGCAAGAATGTGCGTGTGGACAAAGGACTGTAAATTGAACCAAAGAAGCTCCAGGACTGATAAATGATCTTTGGTTGCAGTACCATTGTTCCACTGGGTCACTTTACTGTGGAACACTCCAGTCAGGGTGCACCTGATATGCAGGACACTGTCCATGCTGACCCGAGTGTGTCTCATGCCCTCGGAGCCTGCTTACATCGGCTAATTAACACCTGAGTCATGATGACACTGATGGGCGATCTCCACTATCATCTTCTCACTAGTTGGTGTCCTCTCGAATACACCCAGCAATGCAATTGTACATCTATTGTTTCTTAGCTCTAACCAAATAGATTTTGTCCTTGACCCCTCTCTCTCCAGCACTGTAATGTTTTCCTTAATTAATACGCCTCCTCTTTTCCATCCTTTCCCATCATCCCTTGAATCTCCTTTATCCAGGATTATTTAGTACACTGCCCATTGAAGTACATACCAGTAATCAAGGGTAACCTTCGTTGAACCTTGCTGCCACACTATAGGTTCCCAGTCTATATTCTAGGAAGGATCATAGGAAATAGGAGGAGTAGGCCATTCGGCCCATCGAGCCTGCTCTGCCATTCAAATAGATCATGACTAATCATCTACCTCTACACCATTTTCCCCACTATCCCCACATCCCTTCATGTCATTAGTATTAGAAATCTATCGATTTCTGTCTTGAACATGCTCAATGATTGAGCTTCCACAGCCCTCTGAGTTAGAGAATTCCACAGATTCACCACCCTCTGAGTAAAGAAATTCCTCCTCATCTCAGTCTTAAATAGCCAACCTCTTATTCTGAGACTGTGTCTCCTGTTTCTAGACTCACCAGCCAGAGGAAACATCCGAACCACATCTACCCTGTCATGTCCTGTAAGAATTTTGTAAGTGTCATTGAGATCACCTCTCATTCTTCGAAACTCTAGAGAATACAGGCCCAGTTTCTGCAATCTCAACTCATAAGATAATCCTGCCATCTCAGAGGTTAGTCTAGTGAACCTCCATTGCAATCCCTCTGTGACAAGTATATCCTTTCTTGGGTAAGGAGCCAAAACTGTACATAAATCTCCAGGTGCGGTGTCACCAAGTTTTTATACAATTGAAGCAAGACTTCTTTACTCCTGTGTTCAAATCCCCTTGCAATAAAGGCCAACATACCATTTGCCTTCTTAATTGCTTGCTGCACCTGTATACCAGCTTTTAGTGACTCATGAACAAGGACACCCAGGTCTCTTTGGACATCAACACTTCCCAACCTCTCACCATTTACCAAAGTGAATATTAGAGCTATGGGAAGGGGAGAGGGAAGATTCACTTGAATTATATCACTTTTAGTTCGGAAGAAAAGATTGAAAAGTTGGAATGTTTATCATTGGAACAGAGGAGGTTAAGCAGCATCCAATGCAAGTTTTCAAAATTATTGGGGACCAGTTTTCCTGCTTATTCCTGAAGACTACTTTTTCCATGTGAACAAGCAGCATGAAAGAGAAAGATTCTCCAAATTGCACAATGTTCAGCACCATTTGCGACTCCTCAGAGACTGAAGCAGCAAGGTCTGGACAACATCCAGGCTTGGGCTGAGAAGTGGCAAGTAACATTCACGCCACACAAGTGCCAGGCATCAGAAACATAGGAACACAGGAGCAGGAGTAGGCCATTCAGCCCATCGAGCCTGCCCCACTATTCAGTACGATCATGGCTGATCATCCACTTCAATGCCTTTTTCCCACACTGTCCTCATATCCCTTTATGTCATATTTAGAAATCTGTCAATCTCTGCTTTAAACATACTCAATGACTGAGCTTCCACAGCCCTCTGGGGTAGAGAATTCCAAAGATTCACAACCCTCTGAGTAAAGAAATTTCTCCTCATCTCTGTCCTAAGTGGCTTCCCCCTTATTTTGAAATTGTGTCCCCTGGTTCGAGACTCCCAACCAGGCAAAACATCTTACCTGCATCTACCCTGTCTCTCCCTTTAAGTATTTTCTAGGTTTCAATGAGATCACCTCTCATTCTTCGAATCTCTAGAGAATACAGGCCCAGTTTCCCCAATCTCTCTTCATAGGATAGTCCCACCATCCCGGGAACAAGTCTGGTGAACCTTCGTTGCACTCCCTCTATGGCAATAATATCCTTCCTAAGGTAAGGAGACCAAAACTGCACACAGTACTCCAGGTGCTGTCTAACCAAGGTTCCATACAATTGAAGCAAGACTTCACTACTTCTGTACTCAAATCCTCTTGTGATAAAGGTTAACATACCATTAGCCTTCCTAATTGCTTGCTGCACCTGCATGTTAGCTTTCAGTGACTTATTGACAAGAACACCCAGGTCCCTTTGTACATTTACACTTTCTAAACTCTTACCACTTAAGAAATACTCTGCACATCTATTCTTCCTACCAAAGTGGATAACCTCACATTGTTCCACATTATATTCCATCTGACACATTCTTGCCCACTCACTAAGTCGGTCCAAATCCGCTTGAAGCCCCTTTGCATCTTCCTCACAACACACATTCTCACCTATTTTTGTGTCATCTGCGAACTTGGAAACATTATATTACAAACCCGCGACCTCCACCACCTAGAAGGACGAGGGCAGCAGATGCATGGGAACACCACCACCTGCAAGTTCCCCTCCAAATCACACACTATCCTGACTTGGAACTATATCGCCGTTCCTTCACTGTCGCTGGGTCAAAATCCTGGAACTCCCTTCCCAATAGCACTGTGGGTGTACCTACCCCAAATGGACTGCAGCGGTTCAAGAAGGCAGCTCACCACCACCTTCTCAAGGGCAGTTAGGGATAAATAATAAATGCTGGCCTGGCCAGCGACGCCCACATCCCATGAATGAATAAAGAATGTATCTGTGCACATGGAAGGGTTCTCAGTGGGACAGCATTTTTGTGGTGTTGATCTTAATTGTGTTACATTTAGAGTAGTTATGGAAAAGGATAAAGATAGACCAAGAGTAAATGTTTTAAATTGGGGAAAAACCAATTTTATTGAGCTGAGGTGTGATTTGGTAAAAGTGAACTGGAAACAGCTCCTTGAAGGTAAATCAGTGTCAGAGCAGTGGGAGACATTCAAGGAGATAGAGGGGGTCAGAACAAATATGTTCCCACAAAGAAGAGGAGGACTCCTAACTCTAGACACTCCTGCATGTCAAAGAGCATACAGCGTCGGGTAAGGCCAGAACACAATACTTATGTCAGATATCAAGAGCTCAATACTATAGAAAGCCGAGAGGAGTATAGAAAGTGCAGGGATGAAATTAAGGAAATTAGGAAAGCAAAGAGAAGGCATGAAAAAATATTGGCAAGTAAAATCAAGAAAAACCCAAAGATGGTTTATAAGTACATAAAGCACAAGAGGATAACTAAGGAAAGAGTAGGGCCGATTAGAGACCAAAAAGGTAACTTGTGTGTAGAGGCGGAAGATGTGGGCATGGTTCTTAACAAATATTTTATGTCTGGTTTCACTAAAGAGTGGGGTGATGCAGACATTGTAGTTAAGGAGGAGGAGTGTGCAATATTAGATGATATAAACATAGTGAGAGAGGAGATGTTAAGGGGTTTAGCATCTTTGGACACCTGGATAAAATGTATCTCAGGTTGCTGAGAGATGCAAGGGACGAAGATTTCCAATCTTCTCTGGCTACAGGTAACATTGTGCCATTGTTTCAAATGGAAGGAAGGGGTAGACCGAGTAATTACAGCATTGGAAAAATCATTCTGAGGGGCAGTATAAATGGTCATTTAGAAAGACACTGATTAATCAAGGACTGACAACATGGATTTGTTAAAGGAAGATTGTGTCTGACTAACCTGATTTAATTTTTGAGGAGGTAACAAGGAGGGTTGATGAGGGTGGCATGTTGGATGTAGTATGCAAGGATTTCAGAAAGGCTTTTGACAAGGTCCCACATGACAGACTGGTCAGAAAATTAAAAGCCCATGGGATCCAATAGCACATAGCAAATTAGATCGTGAGGGGAATTGAATACAAAAGTAGGGAGGTTATGCTTCAGCTATACAGGGCATTGGTGAGACCACATCTGGAGTACTGTGTACAGTACTGGTCTCCTTATTTAAGAAAGGATGTAAATGCGTTAGAAGCAGTTCAGAGAAGGTTTACTGGGCTAATATCTGGAATGGGCGGGCTGTCTTATGAGGAAAGGTTGGACAGGCTAGGCTTGTATCTGCTGGAGTTTAGAAGAGTAAAAGGCGACTTAATTGAAACATATAAGATCCTGAGGGGTCTTGACAGGGTGGATGTGGAAAAGATGTTTCCTCTTGTGGGAGAATCTAGAACTCGCGGTCACTGTTTAAAACTAAGGGGTCACCCATTTAAGACAGAGATGAGGAGATTTTGTTTCTCTCAGAGGGTTGTGAGTCTTTGGAATTCTCTTCCTCAAAAGGCGGTGGAAGCAGAGTCTTTGAATATTTTTAAGGCAGAGGTAGATAGATTCTTGTTAAGCAAGGGGGTGAAAGGTTATCGGGGGTGGGTGGGAATGTGGTGTTGAGGTTACAATCACATCAGCGATGATCTTGTTGAATTGTGGAGCAGACTCAAGGGGCCGAGTGGCCTACTCCTGCTGCTAATTCATATGTTCGTATTCTCGTATGACTGGAGAATTTTATCGATGAAGAAAGATTGGATTGGCTAGGGTTGTTTTCTTATAACAGAGGAGGCGGAGGGGCGATTTAATTGAGTTGTATAAAATTATGATGATTATGTTAAGAGTGGATCGGAAGGACCTATTTCCCTAAGCAGAGAGGCCAATGACAAGGGGGCGTAGGTTTGAAGTAATTGAAAAAAGGATTAGAGGAGGTTGAGGAGAAATGTTTTCATCCACAGGGTGGTGGTGGGTTCGAACTCTGTGCCTGAAAGGGTGGTAGAGACATAAATAAATCCTCATCGCATTTAAAAACATATGTGGGCGTGCACTTGAACTGCTGTAACCTCCGGGGCTGCAAACCAACAGCTGGGAATGGGCTGGATTGCTCTTTTCTGTCTGGCACAGACATGATGGGCTGAATGCCTTCTGTCTGAGGCCTAAATGTTCTGTTTTTACAAGGTGCCCAGTTTGGGTGGTGTTACAGGTTTGCTACTGTCGTTCAGGAACCATTCCAACTCTACCCCCGATTGAACCAATCCTGCACTGCATGTTTAAACATTAATACCCTCAGGGCAAGTAAGGCTGGGCTGGAAGTGTAGCCTGTCTACTTCCCACAAACAGGTACATCCGGTTTATTGCCAGCTGGGGAACGCCCCACAGGTCCAAGTGCAGAGACAGGGAAGAATATTTTTTAAAGTTCCAAAAATGGAAGGTAGAAGAACAATTTTTTTTCTTTTTTTCAAACAGGTATAAGACTTCGGCACTGACTCTGAGTCACATTCATCGCTCACATCCATTCCCCACACATCAGCGTCTGATCCGGTGGATAAACCATATCTTGCAGCTCGGGGGAGGGAATCACCTTCGACCTTACGGGTTGCAGCTGCCATGGTACCAGCAGTACCTCATTGATGTCATTTTGTTTCTGCTGGTGACTGTTTCTATGACAATGTACATTGTAATTAAGATACTGAAGAGAGCAATGGGCTGTCTGCGGAGGGGAGGAAAAATGAAAGAGGCTTGAAGTGACTTAGTTACTGATCAATATACTCAAGCAGTTTGCCATTTATGGACTTAAAAAAATATATTTTAATGGTGTTTTTGTGGTGCACCATGAAGTGATTAGAACTTAATTAAAGTGTAATGGTGAGAGTCTTGTTTTTGTACCATATCTGATTGAATTGTGAAAACTTCAGCCAGTAGCACAATGATGGATCTTAGCCTATGTGTCACTGTTACAAAGTGAGAACTCTGGTGAGGAATATCATTCGTACATTTTCTGGGAAATATAATATTCTATCCTACAAGTGAATTCTTTTACAAAAGTAATTTTAAGTGATTGTTAACTTCTTGTTAATGTCAAGATGGGTTTATTGGATTTTTTTTATAAATATAAAAACTTCGATCTTTTGTTAAGGTAGAAGCAGTCCAAAGAAGGCAATGCTATCATTCATATTATCATGAAACGTTAACTCTGCTTCTCTCTGCACAGATGCTGCCAGACCTGCTGAGTATTTTCCAGCATTTTTTGTTTTTATTTCAGATTTCCAGCATCTGCAGCATTTTGCTTTTATAATATTATCATCCAGTCAGATTTAGAGGTGTTGCCGAGTGTATGTTTCATAGGAAGACAGGAACAGGAGGAGACCATTCAGTCACACAAGCTTGTCCTGTCATTTAATTAGATCATGGATTGATTTGCAACTCCATTCACTGATCTTTAATCCATATCTGATTGCCTTATCTAAGAAAAGTATGTTGATCACAGTTGTGAAATTTTCAATTGATCGCCAGAATTGGCATCCTTTTCGGGAGTGAGCTCCAGATTTCCTTCAGCATTTGTGTGCAAAAATGCTTCCTGACTTCACTGTTGAAGCTGGCCCTAATAAAGATGATATCCTCTTGGCACTGGATTTCCTACCAGAGGAAACAGTTTCATTCTACCGACACCATTGAATCTCTCTATCGTTTTAAACACCTTAATTAAACACCTTAACCATCAGCCTCAAGAAAACGAACATCATGGGGCAGGACATCAGAAATGCTCCATCCATCAATATCGGTGACCACGCTCTGGAAGTGGTTCAAGAGTTCACCTACCTAGGCTCAACTATCACCAGTAACCTGTCTCTAGATGCAGAAATCAACAAGCGCATGGGTAAGGCTTCCACTGCTATGTCCAGACTGGTCAAGAGAGTGTGGGAAAATGGCGCACTGTCACAGAACACAAAAGTCCAAGTGTATCAAGCCTGTGTCCTCAGTACTTTGCTCTACGGCAGCGAGGCCTGGGCGGCACAGTGGCGTAGTGGTTAGCACCGCAGCCTCACAACTCCAGTGACCCGGGTTCAATTCTGGGTACTGCCTGTGCGGAGTTTGCAAGCTCTCCCTGTGACCGCATGGGTTTTCTCCGGGTACTCTGGTTTCCTCCCACAGCCAAAGACTTGCCGCTGATAGGTAAATTGGCCATTATAAATTGCCCTTAGTATAGGTAGGTGGTAGGGGAATTGAGGGAAGTTGGGGATGTGGTAGGAATATGGGGTTAATGTAGGATTAGTATAAATGGGTGGTTGATGGTCGGCACAGACTCGGTGGGCCGAAGGGCCTGTTTCAGTGCTGTATCTCTAAATAAAAAAAATAAACGTACGTCAACCAAGAGCGACGTCTCAATTCATTCCATCTTTGCTGCCTCCGGAGGATCCTTGGCACCAGGTGGCAGGACCGTATCTCTAACACAGAAGTCCTCAAGGCGGCCAACATCCCCAGCATATACACCCTACTAAGCCAGCGGCGCCTGAGATGGCTTGGCCATGTGAGCCGCATGGAAGATGGCAGGATCCCCAAGGACACATTGTACAGCAAGCTCGTCACAGGTACCAGACCCACGGGCCGTCCTTATCTCCGCTTAAAAGACGTCTGCAAACGCGACATGAAGTCCTGTGACATTGATCATAAGTCTTGGGAGTCAGTTGCCAGCGATCGCCAGAGCTGGCGGTCAACCATAAACGTGGGGCTAAAGTGTGGCGAGTCGAAGAGACTTAGCAGTTGGCAGGAAAAAAGTCAGAAGCGCAAGGGGAGAGCCAACTGTGTAACAGCCCCGACAAACAAATTTTATCTGCAGCGCCTGTGGAAGAGTCTGTCACTCTAGAATTGGCCTTTATAGCCACTCCAGGCGCTGCTTCACAAACCACTGACCACCTCCAGGCACTTACCCATTGTCTCTTGAGACAAGAAGGCCAAAGAAGAAGAAGATAAGGCTAACTTTCAAATGTTCCCTAAATCTCTTCTTTCAAAATAAATAGAGGGATACAACATCACTGAGTTTCATTCTGTAACATCTCTCTGAATCCCTGGGAAAGGACGATCTCTTAAAGGCACAATTTAGCAATAATATGATGAATTATGTCATTTCTTGGAATAAACCAATTTATCCTTTGAAAGGCTTTATTGGATATGTGATCAGTGAGTTGCTGGAGACTGGGAGAAAGACCTTCTGTTGTTACCAGTTACAGACAAACAATATTCCTCATTACCAAGCTGCCACATGCAGTCCGCCAGCTTTACAGTGTGTGTTCCACTGAGGCGTTATTGGTCACGGATGGACAGCAAAGAGGACAGTGTATTCTTTGACAGACCATTGTCTGATGGACCCCTTGATTAAGTTTGACATGTCACTTTCTGTGGCATTCAAGACCTCGTGAACAAACCTGGCATTGTATGGAGCAGGAGGGTAGGTGTGGCAAGAATGGTTAGGAGATTGATGCCAGGCAGTGAGTCTGGGAATGAGGTGTCAGTCACACGAATGACACTGTCTCCTGCCATCTCCGAATTGGATCCCACCTGTTGCAGTAGGACAGTCATGCATATTGTAATTGGTCATGAGAAATGTATCTGGAAAGGGGTTTCTGGCTGGATTGAGTGCCAAATGCCTGAGGTCAATGCGTAGAAGAGCTAATTGTAATTGCTTCCAGTGAGTAACTCTGGTTACTTCGGTTCCAAATACTGTAAAGCTTGGTCTGGTCGAACCGTCCTCTAGTTAGTGTCTCAGTGTTGCAACCTTGCAAGCTGCATAGTGGAGCTACACATCCGGGTGCTCCGGTTTCCTCCCACATGCCAAAGACTTGCAGGTTGATAGGTAAATTGGCCATTAGCAATTGCCCCTAGTATAGGTAGGTGGTAGGGAAATGTAGGGACAGGTGGGGATATGGTAGGAATATGGAATTAGTGTAGGATTAGTATAAATGGGTGGTTGATGGTCGGCACAGACTTGATGGGCCAAAGGGCCTGTTTCAGTGCTGTATCTCTAAACTAAACTAAACTAAACTAAACATCTCACTGATTTGTAGGGTTGAGTGGGAGCATCGTGTATTAATAGATTGGAATATCTGTAGTGAAGTAATCACATTCAAAACAGTGTCCTATGAACTTACTGATTTCACTCCCTTAGTCATAACTGTTTGGCCTAGGAGTGGTGCTGCTATCTTCGCTGAATTTCACAGCCAACGGCTTCCCTTTTGTGACACATTCATTTCTTTGTGCTGGACTGAAGCAGTTATTGTCTGCTGTCTTCTTATTTCCTTGTGGGAACTGACTATTGTAAGTGCCTGCTTTCACTAAGCAGTTAGTAATACATAAAGAAATTATGTTGTTTCAAATTAAAATGAACACTAGCTTCCTGGAGATGTCATTGCAGATATTCTGTCTTACAGATGCACAATGGCTCTCACTTAGCCTTGGCTCAGTAGTAGCCAACTCAGATCTGAGTCACAAGGTTCTGAGCATGGTTATGCAGGCTGATACGCCGGTGCAGAACTGAGGGAGTGCTCAACACTCGGAAATCTCAACTTTCAGGTGAGATGTTAAACCAAGTCCTTGTCTGCCTTGATTAAACATCCTATTAGGTTCACAAGGGATTTGGTTAAAAGTCTGTAAATAAAGTTAAGCTACCAATCAGCCAGGATCTAACTGAAAGGGACAGTGGCTTGAGGGGCTGAATGACCAATTCCTCTTCCTGTGTTTCCATTCATTTTCTGGAGTGTCAGTTGGTTGAGGGAGTGAATGATAGAGTGGGTGAAATTAGTCTTGTGCTATAACGTAAAACGGGCAATAGCAAATCAGAAGCCCATGTTACACTCTACCCAATTTGACAACTGGGTAGTCAGTGAGACCAGCTGCCAATCTGCTGTGGGCCATTTGTGCTACTGCCCATGAACAATTTCATCCTCAGGTTATGCAAATGAGAATAAAGTGAGCCCTGATGTTGTGGAACTGACAACATCTGTGCTGGGAATAGTTTGTTGCTTAGCCCACAGTGCAATGAGGTGATTGTGCCCAATTTTACAGGGTCATTTTAGTTTAATAATTAGTGTCATGCTAGGCCCCCACCTGCCAAGAATGAGGCACATCAATTTTGTCATGAACATTGATTTTTAACTGTTGTTGGAGTGAGGAAATGACTTGTTAAACAGATCAGCCGTGGCTGAAAAAAATATTTACATACTAACAGACATCGAAGGTGAGGAAGCGCATTCCAGGGCTTGCTAAGGAAGATACAATCCACAAGGACTAGGACTGGTTAGACCAGCTGGTCACATGACAACCTGGCTGTTCCAGGGTTTTTTTGAACTGGCTACAGAGAGATGGAAGTCAGAGTGTGTCCTGGACTGAGGAGATCTCTCTCCTGTCTGCTCCCATCTCTTTCTCACAAGCCTCTGAATCCACTGAAGACACATGAACCCCAGGAGAGAAAAGTCTCCTACAGTGAACAAGTTTTAAGAATAATACTGGGCCCCAACGAAAAGCAAGGTCTACCAACACTCAAGTGAACTCGAAGAATCGTAACAACAGCTCTTCAGATATTGCCTCAAACTTTTCCACTTCATTTTTTCTTCTGCTCTTTTCTGTCTCTATTTGCATATGTCAATCACATTTGCACGCTCGCGTGGGTGTGTTGTGTATCTGTAGGCGTTAACTGAATTAGAGTTTAAGTTTAATAACTTTCAACCTTTCTTTTTTAAACCTAAGAAAGACTGTTTATGCTGGTTTCTTTGCCTCATATTTGTAAAGCGGTGAACAAGGATTCACCAAGATGGAGCTCAAAACACAGTGTGTTTAAAATTAAACAGTTACAGTAAGACCAGGTGAAGGCTGAAAGAGAACACTAGACCTTTTTCTCACCTGGTTGTAACATTAGCATAAACTCCCAACACAGCTTAGGCCTTCCACAGAAGTTTTCTAATGAAGGATGTGGGAAACAAAACCAGCAATTCAAATTTTAAGGCTGTGTTTGCAATTAAAGGTTGTTGGTTGTATATTGTGAAAAATATTGTTTCAGCTATTATAAAGCTTCAACAAAGAACAAAGAACAGTACAGCACAGGAACAGGCCATTCGGCCCTCCAAGCCTGCGCCGATCCTGATGCCTGTCTAAACTAACACCTTCTGCACTTCCGGGGACCGTATCCCTCTATTCCCATCCTATTCATGTATTTGTCAAGATGCCTCTTAAACGTCTCTATGGTACCTGTTTCCACCACCTCCCCCGACAGCAAGTTCCAGGCACTCACCACCCTCTGAGTAAAAAACTTGCCTCGCACATCCCCTTTAAACTTTGCCCCTCTCACCTTAAACCTATGTTCCCTATTAACTGACTCTTCCACCCTGGGAAAAAGCTTCTGACTATCCACTCTGTCCATGCCACTTATAAGTTTGCAAACCTCTATCATGTCGCCCCTCCACATCTGTCGTTCCAGTGAAAACAATCCAAGTTTATCCAACCTCTCCTCATAGCTAATGCCCTCCCGACCAGGCAACATCCTGGTAAACCTCTTCTGTACCCTCTCCAAAGCCTCCATGTCCTTTTGGTAGTGTGGTGACCAGAATTGCATGCAATATTCTAAATGTGGCCGAACTAAAGTTCTGTACAGCTGCAGCATGACTTGCCAATTTTTATACTCTATGCCCCGACCGATGAAGGCAAGCATGCCGTATGCCTTCTTGACTACCTTATCCACCTGCGTTGCCACTTTCAGTGACCTGCGGACCTGTACGCCCAGATCTCTCTGCCTGTCAATACTCCAAAGGGTTCTGCCATTTACTGTATACCTCCCACCAGTATTAGACCTTCCAAAATGCATTACCTCACATTTGTCCGGATTAAACTCCATCTGCCATTTCTCTGCCCAAGTCTCCAACCGATCTATATCCTGCTGTATCCTCTGACAATCCTCATCATGATACGCAACTCCACCAACCTTTGTGTCGTCCACAAACTTACTAATCAGACCAGCTACATTTTTCTCCAAATCATTTATATATACTACAAAGAGCAAAGGTCCCAGCACTGATCCCTGCGGAACACCACTAGTCACATCCCTCCATTCAGAAAAGCACCCTTCCACTGCTACCCTCTATCTTCTATGACCGAGCCAGTTCTGTATCCATCTTGCCAGCTCACCTCTGATCCCGTGTGACTTCACCTTTTGTACCAGTCTGCCATGAGGGACCTTGTCAAAGGCTTTACTGAAGTCCATATAGACAACTTCCACTGCCCTTCCTTCATCAATCATCTTCATCACTTCCTCAAAAAACTCAATCAAATTAGTGAGACACGACCTCCCCTTCACAAAACCATGCAGCCTCTCGCTAATAAGTCCATTTGTTTCCAAATGGGAGTAAATCCTGTCCCGAAGAATCCTATCTAATAATTTCCCGACCAATGACGGAAGGCTCACTGGCCTATAATTTCCTGGATTATCCTTGCTACCCTTCTTAAACAAAGGAACACCATTGGCTATTCTCCAGTCCTCTGGGACCTCAAATGTAGCCAATGAGGATGCAAAGATTTCTGTCAAGGCCCCAGCAATTTCTTCCCTTGCCTCCCCCAGTATTCTGGGGTAGATCCCATCAGGCCCTGGGGACTTATCTACCTTAATGCTTTGCAAGACACCCAACACCTCCTCCTTTTTGATAATGAGATGACTGAGACTATCTACACTCCCTTCCATAGGCTCATCATCCACCAAGTCCTTCTCTTTGGTGAATACTGATGCAAAGTACTCATTTAGTACCTCGCCCATTTCCTCTGGCTCCACACATAGATTCCCTCCTCTGTCCTTGAGTGGGCCAACCCTTTCCCTGGTTACCCTCTTGCTCTTTATATACGTATAAAAAGCCTAGGGATTCTCCTTAATCCTGTTCGCCAATGACTTTTCATGACCCCTTTTCGCCCTCCTGACTCCTTGCTGAAGTTCCTTCCTACTGTCTTTATATTCCTCAAGGGATTCGTCTGTTCCCAGCCTTCCAGCCCTTACGATTGCTTCCTTTTTCTTTTTGACTCGGCTCACAATATCCCTCGTTATCCAAGGTTCCCGAAACTTTCCAAACTTATCCTTCTTCCTCACAGGAACATTCCGGTCCTGGATTCTAATCAACTGACATTTGAAAGACTCCCACATGTCAGATGTTGATTTACCCTCAAACAGCCGCCCCCAATCTAAATTCTTCAGTTCCTGCCTAATATTGTTATAATTAGCCTTCCCCCAATTTAGCACCTTCACCCGAGGACTACTCTTATCCTTATCCACAAGTACCTTAAAACTTACGGAATTATGGTCACTGTTCTCGAAATTCTCCCCTACTGAAACTTCGACCACCTGGCCTGGCTCATTCCCCAATACCAGGTCCAGTACGGCCCCATCCCTAGTTGGACTGTCTACATATTGTTTCAAGAAGCCCTCCTGGATGCTCCTTACAAATTCTGCCTCATCCAAGCCCCTAGCACTAAGTGAGTCCCAGTCAATATAGTGGAAGTTAAAATCACCCACCACGACAACCCTGTTACCTTTACATCTTTCCAAAATCTGTCTACATATCTGCTCCTCTACCTCACGCTGGCTGTTGGGAGGCCTGTAGAAAACCCCCAACATCATGACTGCACCCTTCCTATTCCTGAGCTCCACCCATATTGCCTCGCTGCATGACCCCTCCTAGGTGTCCTCCCGCAGTACAGCTGTGATATTCTCCTTCACCAGTAATGCAACTCCTCCACCCCGTTTACATCCCCCTCTATCTCGCCTGAAGCTTCTAAATCCTGGAACATTTAGCTGCCAATCCTGTCCTTCCCTCAACCAAGTCTCTGGAATAGCAACAACATCATTGTTCCAAGTACTAATCCAAGCTCTAAGTTCATCTGCCTTACCTGTTATACTTCTCGCATTGAAACAAATGCACTTCAGACCACCAGTCCCGCTGTTCTCAGCAACATCTCCCTGTCTGCTCTTCCTCTTAGTCTTACTGGCCTTATTTACTAGTTCCCCCTCATTTATTTCACTTGCTGTCCTACTGCTCTGGTTCCCACCCCCCTGCCACACTAGTTTAAACCCTCCCGAGTGATGCTCGCAAACCTCGCAGCCAGGATATTTGTGCCCCTCCAGTTTAGATGCAACCCGTCTTTCTTGTACAGGTCCCATCTGTCCCTGAAGAGATCCCAATGGTCCAGATATCTAAAACTCTTCCTCCTACACCAGCTGTTCAGCCACGTGTTTAGCTGTACTATCTTCCTATTTCTAGCCTCACTGGCACGTGGCACAGGGAGTAATCCTGAGATTACAACCCTAGAGGTCCTGTCTTTTAACTTTCTACCTAACTCCCTAAACTCCCCCTGCAGGACCTCATCACTCTTCCCTCCTTAAATAAGGTGACCAGTACTGTACGCATACTCCAGATGTGGTGTCACCAATGCCCTGTATAGCTGAAGCATAACTTTCCTACTTTTGTATTCAATTCCCCTCGTGATAAACGATAACATTCTATTAGCTTTCCTAATTCCATGTTGAACCTGTATACTAACCTTTTGGGATTCATGCACTAGGACACCCAGATCCCTCTGCATCTCACAGCTCTGTAATCTCTCACTATTTAGATAATATGCTTCTTTTTTATTGTTCCTGCCCAAAAATAGACAATTTCCCACTTTCTCACATGATACTCCATTTACCCGGTCTTTGCCCACTCACTTACCTATCTATTCCCTTTGTAGCCTCCTTCTGTCAGAGGTCATGGTGGGGTGGGGGCAGAAAATGCCTCCCGGAGAGGCCACCACAGGCCTCGACACCGGGAAGGCCTGGTCCCATGTTGCCACGGCAGTGAGGCCTCGTGGCGACCCCCCACCTCCCGCCACTTGGCGTCAGGAACCAAGTCTAAATATGTTTATTAATTAAAATAAATAAATGAAGTATTTACCCACCCCCGCCATCCTTCCACTCTAATATTGCTGCCATTAGCCAGCACTCCCGTACCTTCGGTACCCGTTTGGAGATCCGATGCAGGACACTGGTGGGGAGGGGGAGCAGGTATGTATTTCAGAGCGGAGTCACAGTAATCTGATTGGTCTAGTGGATGCTGAGAAGGGGTAAAGATTAAAGTTTGTAAACTCTGGGGGGATGGTTGGGTACAGAAGGTAAGTATTTTGGGAGGGAGAGGACACGTCATGAATTTTATGGTCATTTTAGTGGGTGGGAGAGGGTTGGAATAACTAATTTTTTCCAGTCATTATTCTTTAAATATTTAAATACATGGAAGGGCTGAATGCCCTTTAAAAATGGCATTGGCACCTGCACAGTGGCACCTGGTGCCATTGCTGGGGATGGACCGCGCACCCCCTCCATGTCATTGTGGGGGGCGGTTCGCCCCGGCGATTTACATCCACTGCCGGATGTAAAACCCAGCCTGGAATGTCACAGCATGGTGATGATTTACACGAAAGGATTTGTCTTTCAAAGACTTGGCCTTAACCCATTCAGGTAATTTGTTATCTTGAGACAAAAGGTGCTTGAGAAGGAGAGATACAGAAGTTACCTTTAAACTAACTGCAAGTACTTCTGACTTGAACGTAAAAACCATGTAATGCCATCAAACTTGGTCTGAAGTTTTAACATTGTACTTGGAAAAGCAAAATATGATCAGAACAAGTCAGTATGGTTTTACTAAAGGGTGATTGTGTTTGACAGGGGAATCTCAAACTAGGGGACACTCTCTTGGCCAGTCTGGACATAGCAGCGAATGCCTTTCCCATGCGCTTGTTGATTTCTGCATCGAGAGACAGGTTACTGGTGATTGTTGAGCCTAGGGAGGTGAACTCTTGAACCACTTCCAGAGCGTGGTCGCCGATATTGATGGATGGAGCATTTCTGACGTCCTGTCCCATGATGTTCGTTTTCTTGAGGCTGATGGTTCGGCCACATTCGTTGCAGGCAGCCGCAATCCTGTCGATGAGTCTCTGCAGACACTCTTCAGTGTGAGATGTTAATGCAACATTGCCAGCAAAGAGGAGTTCCCTGATGAGGACTTCTAGTGAGATAGTGGTGCTTGAGATGGCTTGGCCATGTGAGTCACATGGAAAATGGCAGGATCCCCAAGGATACATTGTCCAGTGAGTTCCTCACTGGTATCAGACCTACTGGCTGTCCATGTCTCCATAGAGTCATAGTCATAGAGAGATACAGCACTGAAACAGTGATCGCCAGAGCTGTCGGGCAGCTATAAAGGCGGGGCTAAAGAATGGCGAGTCGAAGAGACTTAGCAGTTGGCAGGAAAAAAGACAGAAGTGTTTCAGTTTCAGAGATACAGCACTGAAACAGGCCCTTCGGCCCACCGAGTCTGTGCCGACCATCAACCATCCATTTATACTAATCCTACACTAATTCCATATTCCTACCACATCCCCACCTGTCCCTATATTTTCCCTACCACCTACCTATACTCGGGGCAATTGCTAATGGCCAATTTACCTATCAACCTGCAAGTCTTTGGCATGTGGGAGGAAACCGGAGCACCCGGAGGAAACCCACGCAGACACAGGGAGAACTTGCAAACTCCACACAGGCAGTACCCGGAATTGAACCTGGGTCGCTGGAGCTGTGAGGCTGCGGTGCTAACCACTGCACCACTGTGCCGTACTGTGAGTAAGGAGAGAGCCAACTGTGTAACAGCCCCGACAACCAATTTTATCTGCAGCACCTATGGAAGAGTCTGTCACTCTAGAATTGGCCTTTATAGTCACTCCAGGCACTGCTCCACACACCACTGACCACCTCCAGGCGCTTACCCATTGTCTCTCGAGACAAGGAGGCCAAAGAAAAAGAAGGAAAAAAGGAAGGGGTCACGCATTTAAAACTGAGATATGAAGGAATTTCTTCTCTCAGAGGGTGGTAAATCTCTGGAATTCTCTACCTCAGAGTTGTGGAGGCTGGGTCACTAAATGTATTTAAGGAGGAGGTAGATAGATTTGTGAAATCTTGGGGAGTTGAGGGTGATGTAGAGCAGGTCTGAAAGAGGAGTTGAGGCCTGGGACAGATCAGCCATGATCTTATTGAATGGTGGGGTAGGCTTGAGGGGCTGAATGGGCTACTCCTGCTCCTATTTCTTACGTTCTTATGTAAAGTTAACATGCAGATGCAGCAGGCTATTCGGAAGGCAAATGGCATGTTAGCCTTTATTGAAAGGAGATCGGAGCACAGGAATAAAGAATTCTTACTAAAATTGTACAGGGCTTTGGTGAGACTGCACCTGGAATACTGTGTGCACTTTTGGTCTCCACATTTAAGAAAGGATATACTTGCACTGGAGGCAGTGCAGCAAAGAGTTACTCGATTGGTCCCTGGGATGAGGGGGTTGTCCTATGATGAGAGGCTGAGTAAATTGGGCCTATATTCTCTGGAGTTTAGAAGAATGAGACGATCTGATTGAGACATACAAGATTCTGAAAGGGCTTGATCGGGTAGAAGCTGAGAGATTGTTCCCACTAGTCAGGGAATCTAGAACACGGGGACACAGTCTCAGGATAAGGGTCCAATCATTCAGGACTGAGATGAGGAGAAATTACTTCACTCAAAGGGTTGTAAATCTTTGGAATTCTCTAACCCAGAGGGTTGTGGATGCTCCATCATTGAATATATTTCAGACTGGGATAGATAGGTTTTTGATCCCTCAGGGATTCGAGGGATATGGAGAGTGGGCAGGAAAGTGGAATTGAAGCCCAAGATCAGCCATGATGGTATTGAATGGTGGTGCAGGCTCGATGGGCCGAATGGTCTACTCCTGCTCCTGTTTCTTGTGTTCTTGTGCTAATTATTTCTGAGATTTGAATTGCTAATAAATGTTGATGAGTTTCTATTTCAAGCACTCAAAGGGAGAATTTACCTGGTTTAAGGGGATAATCAAATTTTAATTGAAAAAACTAATGAAAAGCAGTCTGGGCAGGGGTTGGCAACATGTCTGTACAGGGACACCAGTGTCTGTAGTAAAGAAAATTGAAGTCTATGGTAATTTTAAATGTCTTGCTAAAGTAATTAGAAAGGATCGAGATCATTGGGCATTGGGCTAGGTCCTAGAATATGAAGCAACAATTAACAATATGGAGCAGACTGACAGTTACAAAGAAATCAATGTCAAAGAAAAGGTTATTGGGAGAAGTTGATCAATGACAGTAACACAGAAGGGGTTAATAGTGAATTGGCAGCCTGTTATACACAGTGGATGATATTCTTCATTATTAGTGTTAACATTTCGACCTCCTTCTCTACTTTAAAACAAGTTCCACTGCCACTCGCTTTCAATCCATCCAGTCTGGATCTCTGGCAGAGTGGCAGCACAAAGGAACATCAGCAAGTGTTTCCAAAATCCACCGTGACACAATTGAGTCTGTACAGGTGACACAACACTGTGAAAAGTTCAATCTCTAAATCTTCTTCACTAACATGTGTGTTGCTTTCACTGTATGAAGTATGCCAGCATGTATTGATCGTGTCTCCTCCCATTACATCATTGGCCTTTCAGAACTGCCAATGTATGGAATAACATCATTGCCATGGCAGTATTACTCTTGTGGTCTCCACAGATGCAGTAACATGGACAATAGCTCAGTCTGCTGCTGCCTATAATGGTTGAAACAAAAATGTTGCAGATGCAGACTACTGCACAGAAGGTGATCGAGGGTGCTGTGTAGCTTCCAGAGCTCATGGTGGTTCCTATGGAACAGAGACCCTTTGTCTGATAAGCCACTGCCATGTTTCCCTAGCTCACTGCTCACTGATATCAGAGCCTGGGTGCTCTCTACCCTCCCATGCGCCTTTTCTGTTGTAAGTCCTCAGCGTCCTCATAGTCCGAGAAGGATTCCTGCTGACATCTCTCTTTATCATGCCAGGCCTGCCCCCTATTGTCTGCGTAGTTGTGCAGAGCACAGCGAACAGCAAGAAAGGAGCTGCCTTTGTGGCTCATAGCACAGGGCAGCACCCGATCTATCCAGGCAGTGGGAGCACATTTTCAGCATGCCGATCACCTGCTCAATGGTGGCTCTTGTAGCTCCGTGGCTGGCTTTGTGTCTCTCCGCTGCAGCAGTGGTGGGATCTCTCACTGCTGTCAGGAGCCATGTCAGCAAGAGGTATCCCTTGTCTCTAAGAAGCCACCCCTCCACCTGAGCCAGTTCAGTGAACAGCAGCGGTAGCTGGGACTGGCGCAGGATCCAGGAGTCATGGCAGCTGCCTTAGAAGCGGGCACAGATTTGCATGAAGTGTCTCCGGTGATCACATACCAGCTGTACCGAGATTGAGAGGAATCCCTTAATGGTAATATATGCAGCTGGTAGGCTTGCAGGAGCCCTCATGGCCAAATGGGTGCAGTGTCCGGCAATGGTGCCGAAACCGATGACCCTCTGGGCCTGGCTGTTAGGGTCTGTCCTGAAGCGGACGTACTCACTGGCCCTCCGGTACAGGGCATCAGTGACTTCCCCGATGCAGCGGTGCACTGCTGACTGTGTGACCCCACAAATGGACCAGTGGACCCTGAAATGATGCATAGGTGTAAAGGCTAAGAGCTGCTGGAACTATGAGGACCATAGCCATAGAATGTCCACTGAAGCCCATAGGCTGCAGATCATCATTGAGCAGGGCACAGAAATGTGTCACCACCTCTGACAGCCACAGTTGTCTCTGACACTGGCGCTCTAGACTTGTGCTGGTATGTCATGCGAGACCTGTAGATGTGTGGCATTCTTTAGTGGCGAGCTTCCCTTGGGGGCTACTGCTCACAACCAGGGGCCTCTACGTGGACTGCACCTGCCTGTTGGTTTTGCCTGTGGTGCATATGGATTCTCAGGAGAAGTGGATCACACAATCTAGGATGAGCCATACCCATTTCCAAGTGACAGAGTTGTATCCTTCACTTATTCGGAGGTTCCTAACAGGGCAGGCAGTTAATGACAGGTACATCAGGTGCTTGCATGAATCAACTATGGGGTGTGGCATGGCATTGCCCATCTTAGCTCACACTAAGTGTGGCACAGCATGACCACATGAACATTTTACCAGCTGCATCAATGGCCCCCACCAGCCAGATAACCTTTATACTGTTACCGTTTCTGACACCCTCCCTACACATAGAGTGTCTGGAGTGCTATTGCTCCTTCACACACAAACAAACAATGGTGCAGAGCAGACAGGTTTATGGAGGGAGGGTATGCAGTACTTCTCTTCATGCCTGTACAGCTGTGCCCCCAGTAATCCCAGAGCCCTCCCACCTCCCTTCCAGTATGTAGAGTCGAAACCCCGGTTTAGAGAGATTTACCTGCACTGTCTCCAATTGCTCCCTCTTCTGCTGTCCCACTGGCTTCTCTCATTCCTGAATGGGATGGCACGTTCAGTGAAAAATCAAGAACAGAGGAGTGATGAGCAGCGGGAAGCATAATCAGGTAAGGTAAGTAGCGCTTAACATATTTAAATTAGGGTTCCGCTGCCGAGTGGCGGGAAGGTGGGGCCGCACCAAGGTCCCGCCTCTGCCAGTAAAAGGGGGCAGGATATATTCAGCATCGGGGGTCATGGCAGGCCTCTCCCGCTAGAATATTCCAGCCTTCTTCCGACAGGAGAGCCTCCGGAAGCTCGGCTTCAGCCGAGTGTTAGGCTTCGACCTGACACTTTGGTTAGCTCAAAATGACTGAGGACCTTGAGGAGTGAAGAGACCATCTACACCTCGCCTGCCTCATCCATTGGGGAGATGGCCAAAACCGTTCTGCCCCACTGTATGATCTGGGATTCGTTCAATCTGAACGGTCATCTCTCTTTTCTGTCTATTTAGCTTATGCATCATCATATTTAAACTGCTACTCCTTAGTGCACATTATACTTAAAACTGTTGAATATTATGATCTCAACCCCCTTCTTTGGATATTTGTGATGACGCAACCTAAATCTTGCAACACGGAGTTCCGGGAAAGATAGGAATGGATTTGAGAGATGACAACACCTTCAAGGACTATGGAGAGGAAAGGGAGGTTGGAATAAAATCAAGAAATGCTGGAAATACTCAGCAGGTCTGGCAGCATCTGTGGAGAGAGAAGCAGAGTTAATGTTTCAGGTCAGTGACCCTTCATCAGAACTGGCAAATATTAGAAATGTGAAAGGTTTGAAGCAAGAAAAGCGGGGGTGGGGCAAGAGATAACAAAAGAGAAGGTGTTGACAGGACAAGGTCACAGAGAATAACCGACCAGAAAGTCATGGAGCAAAGGCAAACAATATGGTAATGGTTTGCTGAAAGACAAAGTGTTAGTACAGAGAGGGTGTTAATGGACAGAAAAATGAACAGCCCTGGCCCCAAGCACAAACATGAAAAAAAGCAGTGGGTAGGCACAGTAGAAACAAACTAATACAAAAGAAACAAATAAAAAAGAAAAATAACTAAAAATAAAAATGGGGGGCTGTCATGCTCTGAAATGATTGAACTCAATGTTCAGTCCGGCAGGCTGCAGTGTGCCTAATCAGTAAATGAGATGCTGTTCCTCGAGCTTGCGTTGATGTTCACTGGAACACTGCAGCAATCCCAGGACAGAGATGTGAGCATGAGAGCAGGGGGCAGTGTTGAAATGGCAAGCAACCGGAAGCTCAGGGTCCTGCTTGCGGACTGAGCGGAGATGTTCCGCAAAGCGGTCACCCAGTCTGCGCTTGGTCTCCCCAATGTAGAGGAGACCACATTGTGAGCGGCTAATACAGTATACTACATTGAAAGAAGTACAAGTAAATCGCTGCTTCACCTGAAAGGAGTGTTTGGGGCCTCGGATAGTGAGGAGAGAGGAGGTAAATGGGCAGGTATTACACCTCCTGCGATTGCAGGGGAAGGTGCCATGGGACGGGGACGAGGTGGTGGGGGTAATGGAGGAGTGGACGAGGGTGTCACGGAGGGAATGATCCCTTTGGAATGCTGACAGGGGAAGGGAGGGGAAGATGCGTTTGTTCGTGTTATCACACTGGAGGTGGCGGAAATGGCGGAGGATGATCCTTTGTATGTAGAAGCTGATGGGGTGGAAAGTGAGGACAAGGGGAACCCTGTCACGGTTCTGGGAGGGAGGGGAAGGGGTGAGGGTAGAGGTGCAGGAAATGGGCCGGACACGGTTGAGGGCCCTGTCAACAACAGTGGGGGGGAGTCCTAGGTTGAGGAAAAAGGAGGTCATATCAGAAGCACTGTCATGGAAGGTTTTTTTTATTCATTCACGGGATGTGGGCGTCGCTGGCCAGGCCAGTATTTATTTCCCATCCCTAATTGCCCTTGAGAAGGTGGTGGTGAGCTGCATTCTTGAACCGCTGCAGTCCATGTGGGGTAGGTACACCCACAGTGCTGTTAGGAAGGAAGTTCCAGGATTTTGACCCATCGACAGTGAAGGAACGGTGATATCGTTCCAAGTCAGGATGGTGTGTGACTTGGAGGGAACTTGCAGATGGTGGTGTTCCCATGCACCTGCTGCCCTTGTCTTTCTAGTTGGTAGGGGTCGCGGGTTTGGAAGGTGCTGTCGAAGGAGCCTTGGTGCATTGCTGCAGTGCATCTTGTAGATGGTACACACTGCTGCCACTGTGCGTCGGTGGTGGAGGGAGTGAATGTTTGTAGATGGAGTGCCATTCAAGCGGGCTGCTTTGTCCTGGATGGTGTCAAGCTTCTTGAGTGTTGTTGGAGCTGCACCTATCCAGGCAAGTGGAGAGTATTCCATCACACTCCTGACTTGTGCCTTGTAGATGGTGGACAGGCTTTGGGGAGTCAGGAGGTGAGTTACTCGCCTCAGGATTCCTAGCCTCTGACCTGTTGTTGTAGTCACGGTATTTATATGGCTATTCCAGTTCAATGGTAGCCCCTAGGATGTTGATAGTGGGGGATTCAGTGATGGTAATGCCATTGAACATCAAGGGGAGATGTTAGATTCTCTCTTGTTTGAGATGGTCATTGCCTGGCACTTGTGTGGCGCGAATGTTACTTGCCACTTATCAGCCTAAGCCTGGATATTGTCCAGGTCTTGCTGCATTTCTACACTGACTGCTTCAGTATCTGAGGAGTCACGAATGGTGCTGAACATTGTGCAATCATCAGCGAACATCCCCACTTCTTACCTTATGATTGAAGGAAGGTCATTGATGAAGCAGCTGAAGATGGTTGGGCCTAGGACACTACCCTGAGGAACTCCTGCAGTGATATCCTGGAGCTTAGATGACTGACCTCCAACAACCACAACCATCTTTCTTTGCGCTAGTTATGACTCCAACCATCAGAGAGTTTTCCCCCTGATTCCCATTGACTCCAGTTTTGCTCGGGCTCCTTGATGCCATACTCGGTCAAATGCTGCCTTGATGTCAAGGGCAGTCACTCTCACCTCACCTCTTGAGTTCAGCTCTTTTGTCCATGTTTGAACCAAGGCTGTAATGAGGTCAGGAGCTGAGTGGCCCTGCGGAACCCAAACTGGGTATCACTGAGCAAGTTATTGCTAAGCAAGTGCTGCTTGATGGCACTGTTGATGACACCTTCCATCACTTTACTGATGATTGAGAATAGGCTGATGGGGCGGTTATTGGCCGGGTTGGATTTGTCCTGCTTTTTGTGTACAGGACATACCTGGGCAATTTTCCACATTGCAGCGTAGATACCAGTGTTGTAGCTGTACTGGAACAGCTTGGCTAGGGGTGCGGCAAGTTCTGGAGCACAGGTCTTCAGTACTATTTCTGGAATATTGTCAGGGCCCATAGCTTTTGCAGTATCCAGTATCTTCAGTCGTTTCTTGATATCACGCGGAGTGAATCGAATTGTCTGAAGACTGGCATCTGTGATGCTGGGGACTTCAGGAGGAGGCCGAGATGGATCATCAACTCGGCACTTCTGGCTGAAGATTGTTGCAAATGCTTCAGCCTTATCTTTTGCACTGATGTGCTGGGCTCCCCCATCATTGAGGATGGGGATATTTGTGGAGCCACCTCCTCCAGTTAGTTGTTTAATTGTCCACCACCATTCACGGCTGGATGTGGCAGGACTGCAGAGCTTAGATCTGATCCGTTGGTTATGGGATCGTTTAGCTCTGTCTTTCGCATGCTGCTTACGACGTTTGGCACGCAAGTAATCCCGGGTTGTAGCTTCACCAGGTTGACACCTCATTTTGAGGTATGCCTGGTGCTGCTCCTGGCATGCCCTCCTGCACTCTTCATTGAACCAGGGTTGGTCTCCTGGCTTGAAGGTAATGGTAGAGTGGGGGATATGCCGGGCCATGAGGTTACAGATTGTGGTTGAGGACAATTCTGCTGCTGCTGATGGCCCACAGCGCCTCATGGATGCCCAGTTTTGCATTGCTAGATCTGTTCGAAATCTATCCCATTTAGCACGGTGGTAGTGCCACACAACACGATGGATGGTATCCTCAATGTGAAGGCGGGACTTCGTTTCCACAAGGACTGTGCGGTGGTCACTCCTACCAATGCAGTCATGGACAGAAGCATCTGCGGCAGAGAGATTGGTGAGGACAAGGTCAAGTATGTTTTTCCCTCGCGAGGGAAGATAGCATCATCTGAGCAGATGTGTCGGAGACGGAGAAACTGGGAGAATGGAATGGAGTCCTTCCAGGAGGTAGGGTGTGAAGAAATGTAGTTGAGGTAGCTGTGGGAGTCAGTGGGCTTATAATGGATATTAGTAGACAACCTATCCCCAGAGATGGAGACAGAGAAGTCGAGGAAGGGAAGGGAAGTGTCGGAGATGGACCATGTAAAGGTGAGAGAAGGGTGGAAATTCGAAGCAAAGTTGATAAAGTTTTCCAGTTTGGGGCAGGAACAGGAAACGACACCGATACAGTCATCAATGTACCAGAAAAAGAGTTGGGGGAGGGGGCCTGAGTAGGACTGGAACAAGGAATGTTCAACACATCCCACAAAAAGACAGGCATAACTAGGTCCCATGTGGGTAGCCACAGCAACACCTTTTACTTGAAGGAAGTGAGTGGAGTTGAAGGAGAAGTTGTTCAATGTGAGAACAAGTTCAGCCAGGCGGAGGAGGGTGGTGGTGGATGGGGACTGGTTGGGCCTCTGTTCCAGGAAGAAGTGGAGAGCCCTCAAACCATCCTGGTGGGAGATGGAGGTGTAGAGCAATTGGACGTCCATAGACAAGAGGAGGCGGTTAGGGCCAGGAAACTGGAAATTGTCATAGGGCATCAGAAGAGTCACGGATGTAGGTGGGAAGAGACTGGACCAGGTGAGAAAAGATAGTCAAGATAGGAAGAAATAAGTTCAGTGGGGCAGGAGCAGGCTGACACAATGGGTCTGCCGGGACAGTCCCGTTTGTGGATTTTGGGAAGGAGGTAGAAGTGGGCTGTCCGGGTTTGTGGGACTGAGGTTGGAAGCTGTAGAGGGAAGATCTCCAGAGGAGATGAGGTCAGTGACAGTCCTGTGAACAGTAGCTTGATGTTCAGTCACTGAAATAAAAGCAAAATTCTGCAGATGCTGGAAATCTGAAATAAAAACAAGAAATGCTGGAAATACTCAGCAGGTCTGGCAGCATCTGTGGAGAGAGAAGCAGAGTTAATGTTTCAGGTCAGTGATCCTTCTTCAGAACTGGCAAATATTAGAAATGTAAAAGGTTTTAAGCAAGTAAAGTGGCGGTGGGGCAAGAAGGGAGGTTGGAGATGGGAGGGTAGTTTGCAAAGGCGCTGGGGTCAAGGGTTGGATTTTTGAGGAGAGGGGTGATGACATCAGATTTTAAGGATAGAGGGACAACACTTGAAGAAAGAGAATCATTTACAATATTGGCTAACATAGGGACCAGGAGGGGAAGTTGAGTGATCAGCAGTTTAGTGGGAATAGGATCGAGGGAACAGGAGATGGGATTCATGGACTAGAAGAGCTTTGAGAGGGCGTGAGGGGAGATAGGAGAGAAACTAGAGAACGATGTGAGTTCAGGGCCGGGGCAGAGGGGAACATTAGAGGAAGTTTGGCCAGGTGGGCTAGTGGAGGGTGGGACACGGCAGAGGCAGCTGATCTTGATCTTAGTGACAAAGAAATTCATGAGCTCCTTGTAACTATTGTTAAAGGTGAGGGTGGAGGGGACAGGGGAGAGGGGTTTAACAAGAGAGTTTGCAATAGAAATGAAGCTGGGGGTTATCTGCATTCCAGGATAATCCTGGAATAATCAGCAGTTTTAGCCAATGAGAACTGGACCCAATAGTGTTTTATGTGGTCCAGCCAGACATGTGGTGGATGGCCAGACTCGTTGTCACCATATCCTCTCTGCAGAATTCCCAGCCTCTGACCTGCTCTTGTAGCCATAGTATTTATTTGGCTGATCCAGTTCAGTTTCTGGTCAATGGTAACCCCCAGGATGTTGATGGTGGGGGATTCAGTGATTGGAGTGCTGTTTAACGTCAGGGAAAGATGGTTAGATTCTCTCGTTAGAAACCAGCAAAGGATGACAAAAAGAAAAGAGGGAGAAATTGGAGTATGAGAGAAAACTAGCAAGAGATATAAAAACAGACTGTAAAAGCTTCTACTAGTATATAAAAAGGAAACATGTAGCTAATGTGAGACTGGGGAATTAATAATATGGAAAAGGGAAATGGCAGAGACTGTGAACAAGTATTCTGAATCTGTCTTCACAGTAGAAGACACAAAAAACATCCCAAGGATAGCAGAAAATCAAGAGGCAAAAGGGAGAGAAGAACTTAAAACAATCACTATCACCAGAGAAAAGGAATGGGAATTTAATGGGACTAAAGGCTGACAAGTCCCCTGGACCTGATGGCCTGAAACGTAGGGTCTTAAAGGAAGTGGCTACAGAGATAGTGGATGCATTGGTTTAATCTTCCAAAATTCCCTAGATTCTGGAATGAGATTGGAAAACCGCAGATTTAACACCTCTATTCAAGAAAGAAGGGAGACAGAAAGTAGGAAACTATAGGCTAGTTAGCGTAACATTTGTCACAGGGAAAATGCTGGAATCCATTATTAAGGAAGTATTAGCAAGACATTTAAAAAATTATAATACAGTCAAGCAGAGTCAATATGGTTTTTTGAAAGGGAAATAGTGTTTGACAAATTTATTAAAGTTGTTTGAGGATGTAACAAGCAGGGTGGATAAAGGGGAACCAGTAGATGTAGTGTATTTGGATTTCCAAAAGGCATTCAGTAAGGTTCCACATAAAAGGTTACTACACAAGAACTCCTGGTGTTGGGGGTAATATATTAGCATGAATAGAGGATTGGCTAATTAACAGGAAACAGTGTGGATAAATGGGGCATTTTCAGGTTGACAAACTGTAACTAGTGGAGTAACACAGGGATCAGTGCTGATGTCTCAACTATTTACAATTTATATTCATGACTTGAATGAAGGGACTGAGTGTATTGTCGCCAAATTTGCAGTTAATACAAAGATAGGTCGGAAAGCAAGTTGTGAGGAGGATACAAAGAGTCTGAAAAAGTATATAGATCAGTTAAGTGAGTGGCCAAAAATTTGGCAGATGGAGTATAATGTGCAAAAATGTGAGGTTGAATATTTTGGTGGGAAGAATAGAAAAGCAGAATATTTAAATGGAGAGAGACTGCAGAATGCTGCGGTACAGAGGGATCTGAGTGTTCTTGTACATGAATCACTAAAAGTTAGCATGCAGGAACAGCAAGTAATTAGGAAGACAAATGGAAATGTAAGCATTTATTGCAAGGAAGATGGATTATAAAAGTAGGGAAGTCTTGCTACAGCTGTATAAGGCATTGGTGAAACTGCACCTAAAGTACTGCATACAGTTTTGGTCTCCTTACTTACATTGGAAGCAGTTCAGAGCAGGTTCAATAGGTTGATTTCAGTGATGAAGGGCTTGTCTTATAAGGAAAGGTTGAGTAGGTTGGGTCTATACTTATTGGAGTTTAGAAGAATGAGAGATGATCTTATTGAAACATTTAAGATTCTGAGGGGGCTTGACAGGGTAGATGCTGAGAGGATGTTTCCCCTTGTGGGGGTACCTAGAACTCGGAGGCACAGTTTCAGAATAAGGGGTCACCCATTTAAGACGGAGATGAGGAGGAATTTCTTCTCTGAGGGTTGTTAATCTTTGGAATTCTCTTCCCCAGAGAGCAGTGGAGGCTGGGTCATTCAATATATTCAAGACTGAGTTTGAGATTTTTGATCTACAAGGCAGTTAAGGGTTATGGTTATGAGGAAAGTGGAGTTGAGGCCGCAATCAGAGCAGCCATGATCTTATTGGATGGCAGAACAGGCTTGAGGGGCCGAATGGCCAAATCCTGCTCTGACATCTTATGTTCTTATGCCCTCCTGTATCTCTTGTCCAAAACCCTAAATCTGTGTCCCTTATTCCTTGTACCATTTGTTAATGGGAACAGACTTTCTTTGTCTAACTTAATTAAGCCTGTCATAATCTTGTACATTTGTACAAAATGTCCCCTCAATCTCCTCTGCTGCAGGGAGAACAAACCCCAGCTTTTCCAAACTAACCTTGTAACTAAAATCCCTCATCCCTGGAACCATTCTGGTAAATCTCCTCTGCAGCCTCTCAAGGACCCTCACATCCTTCCTGAAGTGTGGTGACCAGAACTGAACACAATACTCCAGTTGGGGCCTAACCAGAGCTTTATAAAGGTTCAGCATAACTTCACTGCTTTTGTATTCAATGCCTCTATTTATGAATCCCAAGATCCCATATGCTTTACTAATCACTCTCTCAATATGTCCTGCCACCTTCAAAGATCAATGCACTGCGGCACAGTGGCGCAGTGGTTAGTACCGCAGCCTCACAGCTCCCGCGACCCGGGTTCAATTCCGGGTACTGCCTGTGTGGAGTTTGCAAGTTCTCCCTGTGTCTGCGTGGGTTTCTTCCGGGTGCTCCGGTTTCCTCCCACATGCCAAAGACTTGCAGGTTGATAGGTAAATTGGCCATTATAAATTGCCCCTAGTATAGGTAGGTGGTAGGGAAAATGTAGGGGACAGGTGGGGATGTGGTAGGAATATGGAATTAGTGTAGGATTAGTATAAATGGGTGGTTGATGGTCGGCACAGACTCGGTGGGCCAAAGGGCCTGTTTCAGTGCTGTATCTCTAAAAAAAAACCCCAGGTCCCTCTGTTCCTGCACACTCTCCAGAACTGTCATTAAGTATATATTGCCTCTCCCGTTTCCTTCTGCCAAAATACATCACCTCTCACTTGTCAGTATTAAATTCCATCTGCCATCTGTCTGCCTATTCTGCTAGTCTATCTAGGTCCTGTTGCAGGTGTTTATATCATCCTCACTGTTTAATTCACCTTCAGATTGAATTAAACATACATTTAAACCAGAAAAAAAATCAGCAGCAGTTTTTACATCATAATTTAAACGAAGGATTGTTTGGGATTAAAATTAAACCATTCTTGATTCCCTTGTTAGTCCCAGCCAATGCAATTGAGGAGGAAATGGATGAGTTTGATCTGAGTCTATTACTATTGGCCTACAGTATGTATTAATGCAATGGGAACTGGTGAATAAACACAGCTGTTTCTGCCTGAAATAAACAGAACTGAAGACTTTTATATCGGGTTTAATGAAAATGATTAATGTTTATTGCTGGTCTGATGAGTAAGTTTGTGGACGACACAAAGGTTGGTGGAGTTGCGGATAATGATGAGGATTGTCAGAGGATACAGCAGGATATAGATCGGTTGGAGACTTGGGCGGAGAAATGGCAGATGGAGTTTAATCCGGACAAATGTGAGGTAATGCATTTTGGAAGGTCTAATGCAGGTGGGAAGTATACAGTAAATGGCAGAACCCTTAGGAGTATTGACAGGCAGAGAGATCTGGGCGTACAGGTCCACAGGTCACAGAAAGTGGCAACGCAGGTGGATAAGGGAGTCAAGAAGGCATACGGCATGCTTGCCTTCATCGGTCGGGGCATAGAGTATAAAAATTGGCAAGTCATGTTGCAGCTGTACAGAATCCTAGTTAGGCCACACTTAGAATATTGCGTGCAATTCTGGTCACCACACTACCAGAAGGACATGGAGGCTTTGGAGAGGGTACAGAAGAGGTTTACCAGGATGTTGCCTGGTCTGGAGGGCATTAGCTTTGAGGACAGGTTGGATAAACTCGGATTGTTTTCACTGGAACGACGGAGGTGGAGGGGCGACATGATAGAGGTTTACAAAGTTATAAGCGGCACGGACAGAGTGGATAGTCAGAAGCTTTTTCCCAGGGTGGAAGAGTCAGTTACTAGGGGACATAGGTTTAAGGTGAGAGGGGCAAAGTTTAGAGGGGATGTGCGAGGCAAGTTTTTTTGACACAGAGGGTGGTGAGTGCCTGGAACTTGCTGCCAGGGGAGGTGGTGGAAGCAGGTCCGATAATGACGTTTAAGAGGTATCTTGACAAATACATGAATAGGATGGGAATAGAGGGATACGTTCCCCGGAAGTGCAGAAGGTGTTAGTTTCGGCAGGCATCAGGATCGACGCAGTCTTGGAGGGCCGAATGGCCTGTTCCTGTGCTGTACTGTTCTTTGTTTGTTCTTTGTTCTTAGTGAGTGTCCTTCTTCAGTAGCCGGGCCAGTTTGTGACTGTTCTCTGGACCTCAGTGTCCTCTTCCTCTGCCCTGTCTCCTGGGTCACCGGGTATAGATCCCTTTTCTAACCCAGCATCTAAAGTCCCCACCAGTATCTGTCCTGTCCACTGCCTGCAGCAGGGTTCCGACACAGCAGTGCAGAGTCTAATGCCCTGTGTAAACCCTCCACCAGTTATTTTACACATTTCCCCACTTCCCCTGCTGTCTGTAGCTACGATTCACCTCATCGTTTAAGAGGTGTTGGCTTCCTGGAAATGGCGTCAGACATACCTGACTTTCCCGATACCACAACCAGGCGGGAAGCAAGCAGAGGATTGGCTCGAAACCTGACTCTCTCAGAGGGCGGTGAGTCTTTGGAACTCTCTTCTCCAGGGAGCGGTGGATGCAGGGTCAATGAATCTGCTTAAGGCCGAGGTAGACAGATTCTTGACAAACAAGGGAGTCAAAAGATCTCAAAGTGGAGTTGAGGCCACAATCAGATCAGCCATGATCTTAATAAATGGCAGACCAGGAGCAAAGGGCTGAATGGCCGACTCCTGCTCCTAATTCGGATGCTCGTTTGAATCAGCACCTTCAGCACACACACTGACCCAGCCTCCTGCCCTTTGACCCAGCCTCCTGCCCCCTGACTGTACCTCCTGCCCCCTGCTTCCTGCCCAGCCCCCCTGAATATGTCCCTAACCTTAACCCAACTCCCCAACCCTGGATCCTTTCCCCAACTTCCTGCCCTTTCCCCCTGCCCTGTCCCTTTCCCCTACCTCCGGACCCCTTCCCCCCGTTTCCTGCCTGTAACCCACTGACCCTACCCCCAAACCCCTTCTCCCTGTCCCTCTGCTTCCTGCCCCCTAACTCTCCTCTTCTGCCCCTTCTTCCTGCTGTCTGCCCCTGCCTCCTCAACATGCCCCCTGACCCTGCCTTCAGTCCCCTGTCCCATGACCCTGCCCCATGCTCTGACCCTGCCCATGCCTCCTGACCCCTGATACTGACCCCTGACCCTGCCCGAGGTGAACTCCAGAGGTGAGGTGAGAGTGACTGCCCTTCACATCAAGGCAGCATTTGAACGAGTTTGGCATCAGAGATGAGGAGAATTATTTTTCTCAGAGGGTCATTAATCTTTGGAATTCTCTCCCCCGGACAGCAGTGAAAGCTGGTCATTAAATATATTCCAGTTTGAATTAGACAGATTTTTGATCTCCAAAGGAGTCAATGGTTATGGGGACCGGCAGGAAAGTAGAGTTAAAGCCAGGATCAGATCAGCCATGATCTTATCGAATGGAGGAGCAGGCTCGAGGGGCCGAATGGCAACTCTTGTTCCTCAGTCTAATGTTCCTATGTTTCTACAGACCCGAGCAAAACTGGAGTCACTGTGAATAGAGGGACAACTCGCTGCTGATTGGAGTCATACCGAGCACAAAGGAAGATGGTTGTGATTGTTGGAGGTCAATCATCTGAGCTCCAGGACATCACTGCAGAAGTTCCTCAGGGTAGTGTCCTAGGCCCAACCATCTTCAGCTGCTTCATCAATGACTTTCCTTCAATCATAAGGTCAGAAGTGGGGATGTTCACTGATGTGATGGTTCATTTAGTCTCATTCACAATTGGAGACGTTTGACAGATGATTTCCGAGTATCCTGAGCAAGGTCTGGATCTGGTCACCAGTATTTGTGGGTTTGGAGGGGGATAGTAGGAATGGATGGAGGGAAAGTAAGACATAAAACGATAGAGAGAGAGAGGACCTGAAAGGGAAGAAGAAAAATCTTTGACCAGAGAACGAAACATGATGATACCCTCCACTCCAATTCAATGAGCTTGGTTTCCATGTCACCTAAAAGGTTGTCAGTGTTGTCAGTCTCAATAAGAGCTTGAGTCCATTAGTGCTGTGATATTAGAGGCTGGGTCTCTCTGAGCTCTGCTTTTCTTGCTTCTTTATCTCAGTTCCATCAACAGCTTCAGAATCAGGAACAAAAAAGCTATTAGACAGATGCCAAGCCTAGGCAAAGATTCTGTGCTCACTAGTCAAAACAATGTGAGTAGGGTGGAGGGTCGAGGGATGCGCAGGGTCAGGGGATGAGCAGGGTCAGGGGTTGGTGATGGGCGGGATCAGGAGATGGGCAGGGGCAGGGTCAGGGGTCAGGGATTGGCAGGATCGGGGGATCAGGAGGCTCGGTGGATGCATGGGGTCATGTGTCGGGGACGGGGTCAGGGGTCGGGGACGGACAGAGTGAGGGGTCGGGGGATGGTGGGGTCAGGGTTTTGGGATGGACAGTCAGGGGTCTGGGGTAGACAAGGTCACAGAATGGGCATGGTCAGGGGTCTGGGATAGACAAGGTCACAGAATGGGCAGGGTCAGGGATGGGCGGGGTCAGGGGATGGACAGTGTTGGGCCCTCAGTTCTTCACTTCACCACCTTAACTGAATTTCTGTTCATCCATCACAGTCAATCCCTCTCCCACTCCTCACTTTCCGATGGCGCAGTTGAATAGCAGCTCTCCCTTGACCAAATCCTCAAACCCATACACAGACAAGAAACATTGCTTTCCATATATAGCAGATCCCACAGGAGATGCTTAGCTCTGTGACTGGAAGGTGCTGTCTAAGGAGCCTTGGTGCATTGCTGCAGTGCATCTTGTAGATGGTACACACTGCTGTCACCGTGCGTCAGTGGTGGAGGGAGTGAATGTTTGTGCCAATCAAGCGGGCTGCTTTGTTATGGATGGTGTCGAGCTGGATGGAGAGATACAATATAAAATAAAGGGTACTATTCTAAAGGGGGTGCAGGAGCAGAGGGACCTGGGTGTACGTGTGCATAAGGCAGCACAGTGGTGCAGTGGTTAGCACTGCAGCCTCACAGCTCCAGCAACCTGGGTTCAGTTCTGGGTACTGCCTGTGCGGAGTTTGCAAGTTCTCTCTCTGACTGCGTGGGTCGCCTCTGGGTGCTCTGGTTTCCTCCCGCAGCCCAAGACTTGTGGTTGATAGGTAAATTGGCCATTGTAAAAAAAATTGCCCCTAGTGTAGGTAGATGGTAGGAGAATTGAGGGAAGGTGAGGATGAGAGAGAAAATGGGATTAATGTAGGATTAGTATAAATGGGTGGTCGATGGTCAGCACAGACTCGCTGGGCTGAAGGGCCTGTTTTGATGCTGTATCACTCTATGACTCTAAGTCATTGAAGGTGACAGGACAGGTTGAGAGAGTGGTTAATAAAGCATACAGTATCCTGGGCTTTATTAATAGGGGCATAGAGTACAAGAGCTAGGAAGTTATGTTGAACTTGTATAAGACACTAGTTCGGCCTCAGCTGGAGTATTGTGTCCAGTTCTGGGAGCTGCACTTTAAGAAAGATGTGAGAGCATTGGAGAGAGAACAGAAAAGATTCACGGGAATGGTTCCAGGGATGAGGAATTTCAGTTATGAAGATAGATTGGAGAAGTTAGGACTGTTTTCCTTGGAGAAGAGAAGGCTGAGAGATGATTTGATAGAGGTATTCAAAATCATGAGGGATCTGGACAGAGTAGATAGAGAGAAACTGTTCCCACTCGTGAAAGGATCGAGAAAGAGAGGGCACAGATTTAAAGTATTTGGTAAGAGAAGCAAAAGTGACATGAGGGAAAACTTTTTCACGCAGTGAGTGGTTAAGGTCTGGAATGCACTGCCTGAGAACGTGGTGTAGGCAGGTTCAACTGAAGCATTCAAAAGGGAAGTAGACAGTTATATGAAAAGGAAGAATGTGCAGGATTACGGGGAGAAGGCAGGGGAATGGAACTGAGGGAATTGCTCTTTCAGAGAGCCAGTGTGAATATGATCTACCTGTCCTGCCACCTTCAGGGACCTGTGGACATGCACTCCAAGGTCACTCACTTCTTCTGCCTCTCTCAATATCCTCCCATTTATGGTGTACTCCCTCACTTTATTTCCCCTCCCCAAATGCGTTACCTCACGCTTCTCTGGATTGAATTCCATTTGCCACTTTTCCACCCACTCAACCAAACCATTGATCTCATTCAGGAGTCTACAGCTATCCTCTTCACTATCAACTACACAACCAATTTTTGTGTCATCAGCAAATTTCCCAATCATGCCTCCCACATTTAAGTCCACGTCATTAATATATTAATATATACCACAAACAGCTAGGGACCCAACACTGAGCCCTGTGGAACGCCACTGGAACCAGCTTTCCATTCACAAAAACAACCATCGACCAATACCCTTTGTTTCCTGTCCCTGAGCCAATTCTGGATCCAACCTGCCACATTGCCCTGTATCCCATAGGCTTTCACTCTACTGACCAGTATTAAGACTTTTGTGATCGTCACAAGCTTTCTTTTTCTGCTTTAACTTACCCTGTAAGCCTCTAGATAACCAGGGGGCTCTAGATTTGGCTGTACCACCCTTTATCTTTGTAGAGACATGCCTACACTGTGCCTGTAGTATCTTGCTTTTGAATGCCTCCCACTGGTTTGCCACTGATTTTCCTTCAAGTAGATGTATCCAGTCCACTTTCACCAGATCACCTCTCACCTTCTTAAAATTTGCCTTCTCCCAGTTTAGAACTTTTACTTCAGTTTTGTCTTTGTCCTTTTCCATGATTATGCTGAAACTTACTGTATTATAGTCACTGTCTCCAAAATGGTCACCCACTGTTACTTCATCCACTTGCCCAGCTTCATTATTGAATACTAAATCTCGAATTGCATCCTCTCTCGTTGGGCTTGTTACGTGCTGGCTAAAAGTTCTCTTGAATGTAATTCAAGAATTTAGTCCCCTCTGTGCCCTTCACACTGTTTCTATCCCAGTTGATATTGCGGTAGTTGAAATCCCCAACTATTATTTCCCTATAGCTTTTACACTCAGAAATTTGCCTACATATTTGTTCCTCCACCTCCCTCTCACTATTTGGGGGTCTGTAGTACACTCCACTATTTATTTCTCAGCTCCACCCATATGGTCTCATTTGATGATTCATTTCACATATCATCCCTCCTCAAAGCTGTTATTGATTCCTTAACTAATAATATTACCCCCACTCCTTTTTTTTTTATCTCCCTCTCTATTCCACCTGAAAACTCTATATCCAGGGATGTTGAGTTGCCATTCTTGCCCCTCTTTAAGCCAAGTTTCCGTTGTAGCAACAATATCATGTTGCCATCTGTGTATCTGTGCCCTCAGTTCATTGGCTTTATTTACTATGCTCCTTGCATTTAAATAAATACCCTCAAACACTGCCAAATTCCTGTGCTGTACACTTTGTAACCTTTGCTTCTTCTGTCTTTCAGAGTCACTCAGTAGTATTCTGCCTCCTGTTCCCTGCCCTGAAATCGTTCTAAGACTGCCCTCAGTTTCCCATCCCCCTGCCAATCTAGTTTAAACCATCCCCAACAGCACGAGCAAACTTCCTGCAAGGATATTTGTCCCAGTCCTGTTCAGGTGCAGACTGTCCGGCTTGTACAGGTCCCACCTTCCCCAAAACCAATCCCAATGCTGCAGAAATCTGAAGCCCTCCCTCCTGCACCATATCTCTAGCCATGCATTCATCTGGTGTATTTTCCTATTTCTATACTCACTAGCATGTGGCCTTGGGAGTCATAGAGTTATACAGCACAAAAACAGGCCCTTCGGCCCATCGTGTCCGTGCCAGCCATCAAACACCTATCTATTCTAATCCCATTTTCCAGCACTTGGCCCGTAGCCTTGTATGCTATGGCATTTCAAATGCTCATCTAAATACTTCTTAAATGTTGTGAGGGTTCCTGCCTCTACCACCTCTTCACGCAGTGTGTTCCAGATTCCAACCACTCTCAGGGTGACAACATTTTTCCTCAACTCCCCTCTAAACCTCCTGCCCTCACCTTAAATCTGGTTCTCGACCCCTCCGCTAAGGGAAAAAGTTTCTTCCTATCTAAACGATCAATGCCCCTAATAATTTTCTATACCTCAATCAGGTCCCCCATCAGCCTTCTCTGCTCCAAGGAAAACAACCCTTGCCTTTTCAGTCTCTCTTCATAGCTGAAATGCTCCAGCCCAAGCAACATCCTGGTGAATCTCCTCTGCACCCTCTCCAGTGCAATCACATCCTTCCTATAGTGTGGTGCCCAGAACTGTACACAGTACTCCAGTTGTGGCCTAACTGGCGTTTTATACAGCTCCATCATAACCTCCCTGCTCTTATATTCTATGCCTCAGCTAATAAAGGCAAGTATCCCATATGCCTTCCTAACCTTATCTACCTGTGCTGCTGCCTTCAGTGATCTATGGACAAGTACACCAAGGTCCCTCTGACCTTCTGTACTTCCTAGGGTCCTACCATCCATTGTATATTCTCTTGCCTTGTTAGTCCTCCCAAAATGCATCACCTCACACTTCTCAGGATTAAATTCCATTTGCCACTGCTCCGCCCATCTTACCAGCCCATCTACATTGTCCTGTAATCTGAGGCTTTCCTCCTCACTATTTACACCACCAATTTTCATGTCATCTGTGAACTTACTGATCATACCTCCTATATTCACGTCCAAATCATTAATGTACAGTACAAACAGCAAGGGTCCCAGCACCGATCCCTGTGGTACACCACTGGTCACAGGCTTCCACTCGCAAAAACAACCCTCGACCATCACCTTCTGTTTCCTGCCACTAAGCCAATTTTGGATCCAATTTGGCAAATTGCCCTGGATCCCATGGGCTCTTACCTTCTTAAGGTCCCACAAGGGAGATTGGTTATCAAAAGCTTACTGAAGTCCATGTAGACTACATCAACTGCTTTACCCTCATCTACACATCTAGTCACCTCCTCAAAAAATTCAATCAAATTTGTTGGACATGATCTCCCCCCGACAAAGCCATGCTGACTATCCCTGATTAATCCCTGCCTCTCCAAGTGGAGATTAATCCTGTTCCTCAGAATTTTTTCCAATATTTTCCCTACCACTGATGTTAGACTCACCGGCCTGTAATTACCTGGTTTATCCTTGCTACCCTTCTTGAATAATGGTACCGCATTCACTGTCCTCCAGTCCTCTGGTACCTCTCCTGTGGCCAGAGAGGATTTGAAAATTTGTGTCAAAGCCCCTGCTATCTCCTCCCTTCCCTCATATAACAGCCTGGGATACATCTCATCTGGGCCTGGGGATTTATCCACTTTTAAGCCCACTAAAACATCTAATACTTCCTCCCTTTCAATGCTAATTTGTTCAAGTATATCACAATCCCCCTCCCTGATCTCTACACCTACATCGTCCTTCTCCATAGTGAACACAGATGAAAAGCAATAATTTAAAACCTCACCCACGTCCTCCAGCTCCACATACAGATTGCCACTTTGGTCCCTAATGGGCCCTACACTTTCCCTGGTTATCCTCTTGTCCTTAATATACTTATATTGGGATTTTCCTTTATCTTACCTGCCAGCGTTTTTTCATGTCCCCTCTTCGCTCTGCTACTTTAAGTACCTCCCTACACTTTCGATACTCCTCTAGGGCCTCCGCTGTTTTCAGCACACCGAATCTGCCACAAGCCTCCTTTTTTCCCCCTTATCCAATCCTCTATATCCTTTGACATCCAGGGTTCCCTGGACTTGTTGGTCCTACCCTTCACCTTAATGGGTACATGTTGGCCCTGAACTCTCACTATTTCCTCTTTGAATGACTCCCACTGGTCTGATGTAGACTTTCCTACAAGTAGCTGCTCCCAGTCCACTTTGGCCAGATCCTGTTTTATCAAATTGAAATCGGCCTTCCCCCAATTCAGTACTTTTATTTCCGGCCCATCTTTGTCCTTTTCCATAACTACCTTAAATCTTAGAGTTATGATCACTATCCCCGAAATGCTCCCCCACTGATACTTCTACCCGTTGTCCGGCTTCATTTCCTAGGATTAGGTCCAGTACTGCCCCTTCTCTTGTAGGACTTTCTACGTCCTGGCTCAAAAAGCTCTCCTGTATGCATTTTAAGAATTCTGCCCCCATTAAGCCTTTGAGGTCCTGCTTGCTAATCTTGTTCCTAACTCCCTAAACTCAGCCTGCAGGACCTCATCCCTCATTCTTCCTATATTGTTGGTATCAAAGTGGATCACGACCTCCGGCTGTGCACCCTTGCCCTCCAGAATGCTCTGTAGCTGCCCTGAGATATAGAAACATCGAAAATACGAGCAGGAGCAGGGGCGGCACAGTGGCGCAGTGGTTAGCACCGCAGCCTCACAGCTCCAGGGACCCGGGTTCGCTTCTGGGTGCTGCCTGTGTGGCGTTTGCAAGTTCTCCCTGTGTCTGCGTGGGTTTTCTCCGGGTGCTCCGGTTTCCTCCCACAAGCCAATAGACTTGCAGGTTGATAGGTAAATTGGCCATTATAAATTGTCACCAGTATAGGTAGGTGGTAGGGAAATATAGGGACAGATGGGGATGTTTGTTGGGAATTTGGGATTAGTGTAGGATTAGTATAAATGGGTGGTTGATGTTCGGCACAGACTCGGTGGGCCGAAGGGCCTGTTTCAGTGCTGTATCTCTAATCTAAGGAGTAGGCCATTCGGCCCTCGAGCCTGCTCCACCATTCATTATGATCATGGCTGATCATCCAACTCAGTAACCTGTTCCCGCTTTCTCCCCATACTCTTTGATCCCGTTAGACCCAAGAGCTATATCTAACTCCTTCTTGAAAACATACAATGTTTTGGCCTCAACTGCTTTCTGTGGCAGCGAATTCCACAGGCTCACCACTCTCTGGGTGAAGACATTTCTCCTCATCTCAGTCCTGAAAGGTTTACCCCGTAGCCTTAGACTATGACCCCTGGTTCTGGACTCCCCCACCATCGGGAACATCCTTCCTGCATCTACCCTGTCAAGTCCTGTTAGAATTTTATAGGTTTCTATGAGATCCCCCCCTCACTCTTCTGAACTCCAGCGAATATAATCCGAACCGACTCAATCTCTCCTCATAGGTCAGTCCCATGACCCTTGCACCAGGAGGCAACATACCTGGAATCACGTCTGTGACCACAGAAATTCCTATCTTTTCCCCTAACTATAGAATCCCCTATCACTATGGCTCTCTTGTCCTTTCTCCTCCCTCCCTGCACAGCTGAGCACCCATGGTGCTCTGGTCATGACTGTCGCTGCACTCTCCAGAGGAACCCTCTCTGCCATCGGTAGTCAGCACTGAATGCCGGTTAGAAAGTGGGATGCCCTCTGGGGACTCCTGCACTACCTGCCTTGACCACCTTGTCTGTCTGGCAGACACCCAATCCCTCTCTGCCTGTGCTCTTAAGTTCCGGTGTGACTACTTCCTGAAACGTGCTATCCACATAGTTCTCTGCCTCGCGGATGTGCCACGGTGACTCCAGCCGCTGCTCGAGTTCCGAAACCCGGAGCTCAATCTTCTGCAGCCGGTGACACTCCCTGCAAATGTGTTTCTCAAGGACAGGTGGTGAGTCCACAACTTCCCACAGGAGGCACATTCCACTCGGCCGAGCTACCCTGCCATAACTTAGCTTTACAAACTAATTATTGCTAGTGTAATAATTAACCTACCAGTTATTCACCAATCAGCTTCTCCCCCTGCACTGTGGAGGCTGAAAAGGTAGAAAAGGTCAGCTGCCTCCAGTGTATGATATCCGTCATCCATTTTTTCCTCTGCTTCCCGCGCCTTTGTTTTCTGTTGAACTTTCCATCCAATAATAGTCTCTGTCCATCTTCTCAGTCATAGAGTCAAAGAGTCATAGAGTCGTACAGCAGAGAAACAGGCCCTTCGGCCCACCGCGTCCATGCTGACCATAATGCCTATCTATACTAATCCCACCTGCCTGCATTAATTCCATATCCCTCTATGCCTTGCTCATTCAAGTACCTGTCCAGATGCCTCTTAAATGTTGCTACTGTTGCTGCCTCCACCACCTCCTTAGGCAGCTCATTCCAGATACCCACTATTCTTTGTGTGAAAAATTTACCCCTTTGATCCCCTTTAAACCTCCTTCCTCTCACCTTAAATCTATGCCCTCTAGTTTTAGTCACCCCTACCATGGGAAACAGACTCTGGCTATCTACCCTATCTATGCCTCTCATAATTTTATATACCTCTATCATGTCCCCCCTCAGCCTCCTTTACTCCAGGGAAAACAGACCCAGCCTATCCAATCTCTATATCTCAAGCCCTCCAAACCAGGCAACATCCTTGTGAATCTTTTCTGCACCCTCTCTAGCTTAATCACATCTTTCCTGTAGTGCGGCGACCAGAACTGCACACAGTACTCCAAATGCGGCCTAACCAATGTTATGTGCAACTGTAACATGACGTCCCAACTCTTGTACTCACTCAATGCCTCGGCCGATGAAGGCAAGCATGCCATACGCCTTCTTCACCACCCTGTCTACCTGTGTTGCCACTTTCAGGGAACTATGTACTTGTGCCCCAAGGTCTCTCTGCTCAACAACGCTCCCCAGGGCCCTGCCATTCACTGTATATGTCCTGCCCTGGTTTAACTTCCCAAAATGCATCACTTTGCACTTGTCTGCGTTAAATTCCATTTGCCAATCTCTTGCCCACTTTCCCAGTTTATCTATATCCTGTTGTAACCTTAGACAACCTTCTTCACTGTCCACTATACCACCAATTTTGGTGTCATTTGCAAACTTACTAATCATGCCCCATACATTCACTTCCAAGTCATTAATATATATGACAAACAACAGAGGGCCCAGCACCGATCCCTGCAGCACACCACTGGTCACCGGCCTCCAATCTGAAAAACAACCCTCCACTACCACCCTCTGCCTCCTATCACCAAGCCAATTTTGTATCCAATTGGCTAACTCATCCTGGATCCGCTGCGTTCGAACCATCTGGACCAGCCTACCATGTGGGACCTTGTCAAAGGCCTTGCTAAAGTCCATGCAGACAACGTCCGTTGTCCTGCCCTCATCAATCCTCTTGGTCACCTCCTCAAAAAACTCAATCAAATTCGTGAGACATGATTTCCCATGCACAAAGCCATGCTGACTATCCCTAATCAGACCAGGCCTTTCCAAATGCATATAATTCCTGTCTCTCAGAATCCCTTCCAATAACTTTCCCACCACTGATGTAAGGCTCACCGGCCTGTAGTTCCCTGGCTTATCCCTGCTGCCCTTCTTAAATAAAGGCACATTAGCTATCCTCCAGTCTTCCGGTACCTCACCCGTGGCTAACGATGATATAAAAATCTCTGCCAGGGACCCAGCAATCTCCTCCCTTGCTTCCCATAGCATCCTAGGATACACCTGGTCAGGCCCTGGGGATTTATCCACCTTAATGCGCTTCAAAACCTCTAACACCTCCTCCTTTGTAATGTTGATATGCTCCAGGATATTGGTGTTCCCTCCCTTGAACTCACTAGCTTCCATGACCTTCTCCACGGTAAATACAGACGAGAAATATTCATTTCAGGCCTTGCCCATTTCCAGTGGCTCCACACATAGATTACCACACTGATCCTTAAGGAGACCTACCCTCTCCCTAGCTACCCTTTTACTCTTAATATACTTATAGAATCTTTTAGGATTCTTCTTTATCTAATCTGCCAGGGAAATCTCATGGCCCCTTTTCACCCTCCTAACTTCCTTCTTGAGTGTAGTCCTACATCCTGTAGTCTAGAAGACTGAGGGGTCACCTGATCGAGGTGTACAAGATTATGAGGAGCATGGACAGGGTGGATAGGGAGCAGCTGTTCCCCTTAATTGAAGGGTCAGTTACGAGGGGACACAAGTTTAAGGTGATGGGCAGGAGGTTTAAGGGGGATTTGAGGATGAACCTTTTTACCCAGAGGGTGGTGACGGTCTGGAATGCCCTGCCTGGGAGGGTGGTAGAGGCAGGTTGCCTCACATCCTTTAAAAAGTACCTGGATGAGCACCTGGCACGTCATAACATTCAAGGCTATGGGCCAAGTGCTGGCAAATCGGATTAGGTGGACAGGTCAGGTGTCTTTAATGCATCGGTACAGACTCGATGGGCCGAAGGGCCTCTTCTGCACTGTATTATTCTGTGATTCTGTGATCCCCTTTACTCCGAAGGACTCACTCGATCCCAGCTGCCTATACCTGACATATGCCTCCTTCTTTGTCCTGACCAGATCCTCAATATCCCTCGTCAACCAAGGTTCCCTAAACTTGCCAGCCTTGCCCTTCCATCTAACAGGAACATGCCGGCCCTGAACTCTTCCTATCTCACTTTTAAAAGCCTCCCACTTGCCAGACGTCCCTTTTCCTGTAAACAACCTCTCCCATTCAACTTTTGAGAGTTCCTGTCCGATGCCATCGAAATTAGCCTTCCCCCAATTTAGGACTTCGACCTGAGGACCAGTCCGATCCTTTTCCATAACTATCTTGAAGCTAATAGAGTTATGGTCACTGGTTCCAAAGTGCTCCCCCACTGACACATCAACCACCTGCCCATCCTCATTTCCTAAGAGGAGGTCGAGTGTAGCCCCTTCTCTAGTAGGGCCATCCACATACTGCTTCAGAAAACTATCCTGGACACACTTAAATTCTCCCCCATCTGATCCCTTAGCACTAAGGCAGTCCCAGTCAATATTAGGGAAGTTAAAATCACCTACTATTACAACCCTATAATTCCTACACCTATCTGTGATTTCCCTACATATATGTTCCTCCACTTCCCTCTGACTATTGGGGGGCCTATAGTATGATCCCATCAAAGTGTTCACCCCTTTCTTATTTCTAAGTTCTACCCGTATGGCCTCGCTGGACATTCCCCCCGGGATATCCTCTCTAAGTACTGCCGTGATGTCCTCCCTAATCAATAGTGCAATTCCCCCTCCTCTCTTACCTCCACCTCTGTCACGACGGAAGCATTGGTACCCCGGAACATTGAGCTGCCAGTCCTGCCCAACCCTCAACTACGTTTCCGTAATAGCTATAATATCACAATCCCATGTACCGATCCATGCTCTGAGTTCATCTGCCTTACCTGTAAGGCTTCTTGCATTAAAGTAAATGCAGTTTAGCCTATCAGACCTTCCACACTCCCTGTCCAGCCCCTGCCCAGCCTGCCTACTGGACTTGCTTGCTTTAACCTCTACATTTGCCTCAACTATCTCATCTGAGAGACTACTACTTTGGGTCCCACCCCACTGCCAGACTAGTTTAAACCCTCCCGATAAATTCTAGCAAACCTCCCCGCAAGGATATTGGTCCCCTTCCAGTTTAGATGCAACCAGTCCCTCTTGTACAGGTCACCTCTGCACCAGAAGAGGTCCCAATGATCCAAATAGCTGAAGCCCTCCCGCCTGCACCAGCTCTTCAGCCACACATTCATTTTCCTTATCCTCCTATTCCTACCCTCACTCGCACGTGGCACAGGGAGTAATCCTGAGATTACAACCCTGGAGGTCCTGCTTTTTAACCTTCTGCCTAACTCCCTATATTCACTTTGCAGGACCTCATCTCTCTTCCTGACTATGTCATTAGTACCAATATGGACCACAACCTCTGGCTGCTCACCCTCCCCTTTCAGAATGTCCTGCAGCTGCTCCGAGACATCTTTGACCCTCGCACCAGGGAGGCAACATACCATCCTGGAGACTCGTTTGTGGCCACAGAAATGCCTATCTGCACCCCTTATGATAGGGGATTCTATCACTATAGCTCTTCCACCCCTTTTCCTCCCCTGCTGTGCAGCAGAGCCCTCCGTGGTGCCACAAACTTGGCTGTTGCTGCTTTCCCCTGGGAGGTCATCTCCCCCCCCCCAAAGTATCCAAAGCGGTATGTCTGTTTGAGAGGGGGATGGCCACAGGGGACTCCTGCACTACCTGCCTGCGCCTACTACTCTGTCTGGTGGTCACCCATCCCTTTTCTGCCTGTGCAGCCATTACCTGCGGTTTGACCACCTCACTAAACGTGCTATCCACAACATCCTCAGCATCGCGGATACTCCACAGTGAATCCACCCGCAGCTCCAGCTCCGTAATGCGGGTAGTCAGTAGCTGCAGATGGATACACCTCCTGCACACATGGTCATCAGGGACCAGGAAGCATCCCTCAATTCCCACATAGCGCAGGAGGAGCATATCACGGAGCTGAGCTCTCCTGTCATGACTTACTTTTAGATTAATTAGTTACTCCCTTAATTAAAAAATACTAATTATACTAGGGGCCTTGTTCTACCTACTTCAATCTAAAGTCCTTGAAAAATTAACACTTTAGTAGTACTCACCTTATCACCAGAGATTTTTTTTTCAACTAAAAAAATTTACCCTTTTTTAAAGATATTCTAACAGCTGCTACTCACTAACCAATCACCTTGCAGCTCTCCTCTGATGTCACTGTTTGCCTTTTTTTTTTCAAAACTCTGGCGCACTGGGAGAGTTCCGCTCCCGGAAGGTAAGAGGAGAAAAAGAGTAATTGTACCCTTTATTTTATATTGTATCTCTCCATCCAGCTCGACACCATCCAGGACAAAGCAGCCCGCTTGATTGGCACAAACATTCACTCCCTCCACCACCGACGCACAGTGGCAGCAGTGTGTACCATCTACAAGATGCACTGCATCAATGCACCAAGTCTCCTTAGACAGCACCTTCCAAACCCGCGACCTCTACCAACTAGAAGGACAAGGGCAGCAAATGCCTGGGAACATGGGCAATAAATGTAGGCCTCGCCAGTGATGCTCAAGTCCATGAACAAACGAAAAAAGATTGAGTTGCAGAGCAAAGCAGCTCCTGTGGGATTTGCTATATATGGAAAGCAATGTTTCTTGTCTGTGTATGGGTTTGAGGATTTGGTCGACGGAGAGCTGCTATTCAACTGCGTCATCGGAAAGTGAGGAGTGGGAGAGGGATCGACTGTGATGGATGAACAGAAATTCAGTTAAGGTGGTGAAGTGAAGAACTGAGGCCCCAACACTGTCCATCCCCTGACCCATGACCCCATCCATCCCCGACCCCTGACACTGCCCATTCCTGACACTGCCCATCCCTGACTGCTGACCCTGCCCATTCTGTGACCCCGTCCATCCCCTGACCCCCCCGATCCTGCCTATCCCCAACCCCTGACCCTGCCCATCTCCTGATCCTGCCCATCACCAACCCCTGACCCTGCACTTGCACTGACCCTGCTCATCCCCTGACCCTGCTCATCCCTTGACCCTCCACCCTACTCACACATTGTTTTGACCAGTGAGCACAGAATCTATGCCTAGGCTTGGCATCTGTCTAATAGCTTTTTTGTTACTGATTCTGAAGCTGTTGATGGAACTGAGATAAAGAAGCAAGAAAAGCAGAGCTCAGAGAGACCCAGCCTCTAATATCACAGCACAAATGGACTCAAGCTCTTATTGAGACTGACAACACTGACAACCTTTTAGGTGACATGGAAACCAAGCTCATTGAATTGGAGTGGAGGGTATCATCATGTTTCGTTCTCTGGTCAAAGATTTTTCTTCTTCCCTTTCAGATCCTCTCTCTCTATCGTTTTGTCTTACTTTCCCTCCATCTACTTCCACTATCCCCCTCCAAACCCACAAATACTGGTGACCAGATCCAGACCTTGCTCAGGATACTCGGAAATCATCTGTCAAACGTCTCCAATTGTGAATGAGACTAAATGAACCATCACATCAGTGAACATCCCCACTTCTGACCTTATGATGGAAGGAAGGTCATTGATGACGAGGCTGAAGATGGATGGGCCTAGGACACTACCCTGAGGAACTCCTGCAGTGATGTCCTGGAGCTCAGATGATCCAGGGTGAGCTAGCAAATTGGATACAAAATTGGCTTGGTGATAGGAGGCAGAGGGTGGTAGTGGAGGGTTGTTTTTCAGATTGGAGGCCGGTGACCAGTGGTGTGCTGCAGGGATCGGTGCTGGGCCCTCTGTTGTTTGTCATATACATTAATGACTTGGAAGTGAATGTATGGGGCATGATTAGTAAGTTTGCAGATGACACCAAAATTGGTGGTATAGTGGACAGCGAAGAAGGTTGTCTAAGGTTACAACAGGATATAGATCAACTGGGAAAGTGGGCAAGGGAATGGCAAATGGAATTTAACACAAACAAGTGCGAAGTGATGCATTTTGGGAAGTTAAACCAGGGCAGGACATAGACAGTGAATGGCAGGGCCCCGGGGAGTGTTGTTGAGCAGAGAGACCTTGGGGCACAAGTACATAGTTCCCTGAAAGTGGCAACACAGGTAGACAGGGTGGTGAAGAAGGCGTATGGCATGCTTGCCTTCATCGGCCGAGGCATTGAGTGAGTACAAGAGTTGGGACGTCATGTTACAGTTGTACATAACATTGGTTAGGCTGCATTTGGAGTACTGTGTGCAGTTCTGGTCGCCGCACTACAGGAAAGATGTGATTAAGCTAGAGAGGGTGCAGAAAAGATTCACAAGGATGTTGCCTGGTTTGGAGGGCTTGAGATATAGAGATTGGATAGGCTGGGTCTGTTTTCCCTGGAGTAAAGGAGGCTGAGAGGGGACATGATAGAGGTATATAAAATTATGAGAGGCATAGATAGGGTAGATAGCCAGAGTCTGTTTCCCATGGTAGGGGTGACTAAAACTAGAGGGCATAGATTTAAGGTGAGAGGGAGGAGGTTTAAAGGGGATCAAAGGGGTAAATTTTTCACACAAAGAATAGTGGGTATCTGGAATGAGCTGCCTAAGGAGGTGGTGGAGGCAGCAACAGTAGCAACATTTAAGAGGCATCTGGACAGGTACTTGAATGAGCAAGGCATAGAGGGATATGGAATTAATGCAGGCAGGTGGGATTAGTATAGATAGGCATTATGGTCAGCATGGACGCGGTGGGCCGAAGGGCCTGTTTCTCTGCTGTACGACTCTATGACTCTTTGACTCTATGACTGAGAAGATAGACAGAGACTATTATTGGATGGAAAGATCAACAGAAAACAAAGGCGCGGGAAGCAGAGGAAAAAATGGATGACGGATATCATACACTGGAGGCAGCTGACCTTTTCTACCTTTTCAGCCTCCACAGTGCAGGGGGAGAAGCTGATTGGTGAATAACTGGTAGGTTAATTATTACACTAGCAATAATTAGTTTGTAAAGCTAAGTTATGGCAGGGTAGCTCGGCCGAGTGGAATGTGCCTCCTGTGGGAAGTTGTGGACTCACCACCTGTCCTTGAGAAACACATTTGCAGGGAGTGTCACCGGCTGCAGAAGATTGAGCTCCGGGTTTCGGAACTCGAGCAGCGGCTGGAGTCACCGTGGCACATCCGCGAGGCAGAGAACTATGTGGATAGCACGTTTCAGGAAGTAGTCACACCGGAACTTAAGAGCACAGGCAGAGAGGGATTGGGTGTCTGCCAGACAGACAAGGTGGTCAAGGCAGGTAGTGCAGGAGTCCCCAGAGGGCATCCCACTTTCTAACCGGCATTCAGTGCTGACTACCGATGGCAGAGAGGGTTCCTCTGGAGAGTGCAGCGACAGTCATGACCAGAGCACCATGGGTGGCTCAGCTGTGCAGGGAGGGAGGAGAAAGGACAAGAGAGCCATAGTGATAGGGGATTCTATAGTTAGGGGAAAAGATAGGAATTTCTGTGGTCACAGACGTGATTCCAGGTATGTTGCCTCCTGGTGCAAGGGTCATGGGACTGACCTATGAGGAGAGATTGAGTCGGTTCGGATTATATTCGCTGGAGTTCAGAAGAGTGAGGGGGGGATCTCATAGAAACCTATAAAATTCTAACAGGACTTGACAGGGTAGATGCAGGAAGGATGTTCCCGATGGTGGGGGAGTCCAGAACCAGGGGTCATAGTCTAAGGCTACGGGGTAAACCTTTCAGGACTGAGATGAGGAGAAATGTCTTCACCCAGAGAGTGGTGAGCCTGTGGAATTCGCTGCCACAGAAAGCAGTTGAGGCCAAAACATTGTATGTTTTCAAGAAGGAGTTAGATATAGCTCTTGGGTCTAACGGGATCAAAGAGTATGGGGAGAAAGCGGGAACAGGTTACTGAGTTGGATGATCAGCCATGATCATAATGAATGGTGGAGCAGGCTCGAGGGCCGAATGGCCTACTCCTGCTCCTATTTTCGATGTTTCTATATCTCAGGGCAGCTACAGAGCATTCTGGAGGGCAAGGGTGCACAGCCGGAGGTCGTGATCCACTTTGATACCAACAATATAGGAAGAATGAGGGATGAGGTCCTGCAGGCTGAGTTTAGGGAGTTAGGAACAAGATTAGCAAGCAGGACCTCAAAGGCTTAAAGGGGGCAGAATTCTTAAAATGCATACAGGAGAGCTTTTTGAGCCAGGACGTAGAAAGTCCTACAAGAGAAGTGGCAGTACTGGACCTAATCCTAGGAAATGAAGCCGGACAACGGGTAGAAGTATCAGTGGGGGAGCATTTCGGGGATAGTGATCATAACTCTAAGATTTAAGGTAGTTATGGAAAAGGACAAAGATGGGCCGGAAATAAAGGTACTGAATTGGGGGAAGGCCGATTTCAATTTGATAAAACAGGATCTGGCCAAAGTGGACTGGGAGCAGCTACTTGTAGGAAAGTCTACATCAGAACAGTGGGAGTCATTCAAAGAGGAAATAGTGAGTGTTCAGGGCCAACATGTACCCGTTAAGGTGAAGGGTAGGACCAACAAGTCCAGGGAACCCTGGATGTCAAAGGATATAGAGGATTGGATAAGGGGAAAAAAAGGAGGCTTATGGCAGATTCGGTGTGCTGAAAACAGCGGAGGCCCTAGAGGAGTATCGAAAGTGTAGGGGGGTACTTAAAGTAGCAGAGCGAAGAGGGGACATGAAAAAACGCTGGCAGGTAAGATAAAGGAAAATCCCAATATAAGTATATTAAGGACAAGAGGATAACCAGGGAAAGTGTAGGGCCCATTAGGGACCAAAGTGGCAATCTGTATGTGGAGCTGGAGGACGTGGGTGAGGTTTTAAATTATTGCTTTTCATCTGTGTTCACTATGGAGAAGGACGATGTAGGTGTAGAGATCAGGGAGGGGGATTGTGATATACTTGAACAAATTAGCATTGAAAGGGAGGAAGTATTAGATGTTTTAGTGGGCTTAAAAGTGGATAAATCCCCAGGCCCAGATGAGATGTATCCCAGGCTGTTATATGAGGGAAGGGAGGAGATAGCAGGGGCTTTGACACAAATTTTCAAATCCTCTCTGGCCACAGGAGAGGTACCAGAGGACTGGAGGACAGTGAATGCGGTACCATTATTCAAGAAGGGTAGCAAGGATAAACCAGGTAATTACAGGCCGGTGAGTCTAACATCAGTGGTAGGGAAAATATTGGAAAAAATTCTGAGGAACAGGATTAATCTCCACTTGGAGAGGCAGGGATTAATCAGGGATAGTCAGCATGGCTTTGTCGGGGGGAGATCATGTCCAACAAATTTGATTGAATTTTTTGAGGAGGTGACTAGATGTGTAGATGAGGGTAAAGCAGTTGATGTAGTCTACATGGACTTCAGTAAGCTTTTGATAACCAATCTCCCTTGTGGGACCTTAAGAAGGTAAGAGCCCATGGGATCCAGGGCAATTTGCCAAATTGGATCCAAAATTGGCTTAGTGGCAGGAAACAGAGGGTGATGGTCGAGGGTTGTTTTTGCGAGTGGAAGCCTGTGACCAGTGGTGTACCACAGGGATCGGTGCTGGGACCCTTGCTGTTTGTACTGTACATTAATGATTTGGACGTGAATATAGGAGGTATGATCAGTAAGTTCACAGATGACATGAAAATTGGTGGTGTAAATAGTGAGGAGGAAAGCCTTAGATTACAGGACAATGTAGATGGGCTGGTAAGATGGGCGGAGCAGTGGCAAATGGAATTTAATCCTGAGAAGTGTGAGGTGATGCATTTTGGGAGGACTAACAAGGCAAGAGAATATACAATGGATGGTAGGACCCTAGGAAGTACAGAAGGTCAGAGGGACCTTGGTGTACTTGTCCATAGATCACTGAAGGCAGCAGCACAGGTAGATAAGGTTAGGAAGGCATATGGGATACTTGCCTTTATTAGCTGAGGCATAGAATATAAGAGCAGGGAGGTTATGATGGAGCTGTATAAAACGCCAGTTAGGCCACAACTGGAGTACTGTGTACAGTTCTGGGCACCACACGATAGGAAGGATGTGATTGCACTGGAGAGGGTGCAGAGGAGATTCACCAGGATGTTGCTTGGGCTGGAGCATTTCAGCTATGAAGAGAGACTGAAAAGGCAAGGGTTGTTTTCCTTGGAGCAGAGAAGGCTGATGGGGGACCTGATTGAGGTATAGAAAATTATTAGGGGCATTGATCGTTTAGATAGGAAGAAACTTTTTCCCTTAGCGGAGGGGTCGAGAACCAGATTTAAGGTGAGGGCAGGAGGTTTAGAGGGGAGTTGAGGAAAAATGTTGTCACCCTGAGAGTGGTTGGAATCTGGAACACACTGCGTGAAGAGGTGGTAGAGGCAGGAACCCTCACAACATTTAAGAAGTATTTAGATGAGCATTTGAAATGCCATAGCATACAAGGCTACGGGCCAAGTGCTGGAAAATGGGATTAGAATAGATAGGTGTTTGATGGCTGGCACGGACACGATGGGCCGAAGGGCCTGTTTTTGTGCTGTATAACTCTATGACTCCCAAGGCCACATGCTAGTGAGTATAGAAATAGGAAAATACACCAGATGAATGCATGGCTAGAGATATGGTGCAGGAGGGAGGGCTTCAGATTTCTGCAGCATTGGGATTGGTTTTGGGGAAGGTGGGACCTGTACAAGCCGGACAGTCTGCACCTGAACAGGACTGGGACAGATATCCTTGCAGGAAGTTTGCTCGTGCTGTTGGGGATGGTTTAAAGTAGATTGGCAGGGGGATGGGAAACTGAGGGCAGTCTTAGAACGATTTCAGGGCAGGGAACAGGAGGCAGAATACTACTGAGTGACTCTGAAAGACAGAAGAAGCAAAGGTTACAAAGTGTACAGCACAGGAATTTGGCAGTGTTTGAGGGTATTTATTTAAATGCAAGGAGCATAGTAAATAAAGCCGATGAACTGAGGGCACAGATACACAGATGGCAACATGATATTGTTGCTACAACGGAAACTTGGCTTAAAGAGGGGCAAGAATGGCAACTCAACATCCCTGGATATAGAGTTTTCAGGTGGAATAGAGAGGGAGATAAAAAAAAAGGAGTGGGGGTAATATTATTAGTTAAGGAATCAATAACAGCTTTGAGGAGGGATGATATGTGAAATGAATCATCAAATGAGACCATATGGGTGGAGCTGAGAAATAAATAGTGAAGTGTACTACAGACCCCCAAATAGTGAGAGGGAGGTGGAGGAACAAATATGGAGGCAAATTTCTGAGTGTAAAAGCTATCGGGAAATAATAGTTGGGGATTTCAACTACCGCAATATCAACTGGGATAGAAACAGTGTGAAGGGCACAGAGGGGACTAAATTCTTGAATTACATTCAAGAGAACTTTTAGCCAGCACGTAACAAGCCCAACGAGAGGGGATGCAATTCGAGATTTAGTATTCAATAATGAAGCTGGGCAAGTGGATGAAGTAACAGTGGGTGACCATTTTGGAGACAGTGACTAGAATACAGTAAGTTTCAGCATAATCATGGAAAAGGACAAAGACAAAACTGAAGTAAAAGTTCTAAACTGGGAGAAGGCAAATTTTAAGAAGGTGAGAGGTGATCTGGTGCAAGTGGACTGGATACATCTACTTGAAGGAAAATCAGTGGCAAACCAGTGGGAGGCATTCAAAAGCAAGATACTACAGGCACAGTGTAGGCATGTCTCTACAAAGATAAAGGGTGGTACAGCCAAATCTAGAGCCCCCTGGTTATCTAGAGGCTTACAGGGTAAGTTAAAGCAGAAAAAGAAAGCTTATGACGATCACAAAAGTCTTAATACTGGTCAGTAGAATGAAAGCCCATGGGATACAGGGCAATGTGGCAGGTTGGATCCAGAATTGGCTCAGGGACAGGAAACAAAGGGTATTGGTCGATGGTTGTTTTTGTGAATGGAAAGCTGGTTCCAGTGGCGTTCCACAGGGCTCAATGTTGGGTCCCTAGCTGTTTGTGGTATATATTAATATATTAATGACGTGGACTTAAATGTGGGAGGCATGATTGGGAAATTTGCTGATGACACAAAAATTGGTTGTGTAGTTGATAGTGAAGAGGATAGCTGTAGATTCCTGAATGAGATCAATGGTTTGGTTGAGTGGGTGGAAAAGTGGCAAATGGAATTCAATCCAGAGAAGCGTGAGGTAACGCATTTGGGGAGGGGAAATAAAGTGAGGGAATACACAATAAATGGGAGGATATTGAGAGAGGCAGAAGAAGTGAGTGACCTTGGAGTGCATGTCCACAGGTCCCTGAAGGTGGCAGGACAGGTAGATCATATTCACACTGGCTCTCTGAAAGAGCATTTCCCTCAGTTCCATTCCCCTGCCTTCTCCCCGTAATCCTGCACATTCTTCCTTTTCATATAACTGTCTACTTCCCTTTTGAATGCTTCAGTTGAACCTGCCTACATCACGTTCTCAGGCAGTGCATTCCAGACCTCAACCACTCACTGCGTGAAAAAGTTTTTCCTCATGTCACTTTTGCTTCTCTTACCAAATACTTTAAATCTGTGTCCTCTCTTTCTCGATCCTTTCACGAGTGGGAACAGTTTGTCTCTATCTACTCTGTCCAGATCCCTCATGATTTTGAATACCTCTATCAAATCATCTCTCAGCCTTCTCTCTCCAAGGAAAACAGTCCTAACTTCTCCAATCTATCTTCATAACTGAAATTCCTCATCCCTGGAACCATTCCCGTGAATCTTTTCTGTTCTCTCTCCAATGCTCTCACATCTTTCTTAAAGTGCAGCTCCCAGAACTGGACACAATACTCCAGCTGAGGCCGAACTAGTGTCTTATACAAGTTCAACATAACTTCCTAGCTCTTGTACTCTATGCCCCTATTAATAAAGCCCAGGATACTGTATGCTTTATTAACCACTCTCTCAACCTGTCCTGTCACCTTCAATGACTTAGAGTCATAGAGTGATACAGCATCAAAACAGGCCCTTCAGCCCAGCGAGTCTGTGCTGACCATCGACCACCCATTTATACTAATCCTACATTAATCCCATTTTCTCTCTCATCCTCACCTTCCCTCAATTCTCCTACCATCTACCTACACTAGGGGCAATTTTTTTTACAATGGCCAATTTACCTATCAACCACAAGTCTTTGGCTGTGGGAGGAAACCAGAGCACCCAGAGGCGACCCACACAGTCAGAGAGAGAACGTGCAAACTCCGCACAGGCAGTACCCAGAACTGAACCCAGGTTGCTGGAGCTGTGAGGCTGCAGTGCTAACCACTGCACCACTGTGCTGCCTTTTGCACACGTACACCCAGGTCCCTCTGCTCCTGCACCCCCTTTAGAATAGTACCCTTTATTTTATATTGTATCTCTCCATCCAGCTCGACACCATCCATAACAAAGCAGCCCGCTTGATTGGCACAAACATTCACTCCCTCCACCACTGACGCACGGTGCCAGCAGTGTGTACCATCTACAAGATGCACTGCAGCAATGCACCAAGGCTCCTTAGACAGCACCTTCCAGTCACAGAGCAAAGCAGCTCCTGTGGGATCTGCTATATATGGAAAGCAATGTTTCTTGTCTGTGTATGGGTTTGAGGATTTGGTCAAGGGAGAGCTGCTATTCAACTGCGCCATCGGAAAGTGAGGAGTGGGAGAGGGATTGACTGTGATGGATGAACAGAAATTCAGTTAAGGTGGTGAAGTGAAGAACTGAGGGCCCAACACTGTCCATCCCCTGACCCCGCCCATCCCTGACCCTGCCCATCCTGTGACCTTGTCTATCCCAGACCCCTGACCCTGCCCATTCTGTGACCTTTTCTATCCCAGACCCCTGACTGTCCATCCCAAAACCCTGACTCTACCATCCCCCGACCCCTCACTCTGTCCGTCCCTGACCCCGTCCCCGACACCTGACCCCATGCATCCACCGAGCCTCCTGATCCCCCGATCCTGCCAACCCCTGACCCCTGACCCTGCCCATCTCCTGATCCCGCCCATCACCAACCCCTGACCCTGCTCATCCCCTGACCCTGCGCATCCCTCGACCCTCCACCCTACTCACATTGTTTTGACTAGTGAGCACAGAATCTTTGCCTAGGCTTGGCATCTGTCTAATAGCTTTTTTGTTACTGATTCTGAAGCTGTTGATGGAACTGAGTTAAAGAAGCAAGAAAAGCAGAGCTCAGAGAGACCCAGCCTCTAATATCACAGCACTAATGGACTCAAGCTCTTATTGAGACTGACAACACTGACAACCTTTTAGGTGACATGGAAACCAAGCTCATTGAATTGGAGTGGAGGGTATCATCATGTTTCGTTCTCTGGTCAAAGATTTTTCTTCTTCCCTTTCAGGTCCTCTCACTCTATCGTTTTATGTCTTACTTTACCTCCATCCATTCCTACTATCCCCCTCCAAACCCACAAATACTGGTGACCAGATCCAGACCTTGCTCAGGATACTCAGAAATCATCTGTCAAACGTCTCCAATTGTGAATGAGACTAAATGAACCATCACATCAGTGAACATCCCCACTTCTGACCTTATGATTGAAGGAAAGTCATTGATGAAGCAGCTGAAGATGGTTGGGCCTAGGACACTACCCTGAGGAACTTCTGCAGTGATGTCCTGGAGCTCAGATGATTGACCTCCAACAATCACAACCATCTTCCTTTGTGCTCGGTATGACTCCAATCAGCAGCGAGTTGTCCCTCTATTCACAGTGACTCCAGTTTTGCTCGGGTCTGTAGAAACATAGGAACATTAGACTGAGGAACAAGAGTTGCCATTCGGCCCCTCGAGCCTGCTCCTCCATTCGATAAGATCATGGCTGATCTGATCCTGGCTTTAACTCTACTTTCCTGCCGGTCCCCATAACCATTGACTCCTTTGGAGATCAAAAATCTGTCTAATTCAAACTGGAATATATTTAATGACCAGCTTTCACTGCTGTCCGGGGGAGAGAATTCCAAAGATTAATGACCCTCTGAGAAAAATAATTCTCCTCATCTCTGATGCCAAACTCGTTCAAATGCTGCCTTGATGTGAAGGGCAGTCACTCTCACCTCACCTCTGGAGTTCACCTCGGGCAGGGTCAGGGGTCAGTATCAGGGGTCAGGAGGCATGGGCAGGGTCAGAGCATGGGGCAGGGTCATGGGACAGGGGACTGAAGGCAGGGTCAGGGGGCATGTTGAGGAGGCAGGGGCAGACAGCAGGAAGAAGGGGCAGAAGAGGAGAGTTAGGGGGCAGGAAGCAGAGGGACAGGGAGAAGGGGTTTGGGGGTAGGGTCAGTGGGTTACAGGCAGGAAACGGGGGGAAGGGGTCCGGAGGTAGGGGAAAGGGACAGGGCAGGGGGAAAGGGCAGGAAGTTGGGGAAAGGATCCAGGGTTGGGGAGTTGGGTTAAGGTTAGGGACATATTCAGGGGGGCTGGGCAGGAAGCAGGGGGCAGGAGGTACAGTCAGGGGGCAGGAGGCTGGGTCAAAGGGCAGGAGGCTGGGTCAGTGTGTGTGCTGAAGGTGCTGATTCAAACGAGCATCCGAATTAGGAGCAGGAGTCGGCCATTCAGCCCTTTGCTCCTGGTCTGCCATTTATTAAGATCATGGCTGATCTGATTGTGGCCTCAACTCCACTTTGAGATCTTTTGACTCCCTTGTTTGTCAAGAATCTGTCTACCTCGGCCTTAAGCAGATTCATTGACCCTGCATCCACCGCTCCCTGGAGGAGAGTTCCAAAGACTCACCGCCCTCTGAGAGAGTCAGGTTTCGAGCCAATCCTCTGCTTGCTTCCCGCCTGGTTGTGGTATCGGGAAAGTCGGGTATGTCTGACGCCATTTCCAGGAAGCCAACACCTCTTAAACGATGAGGTGAATCGTAGCTACAGACAGCAGGGGAAGTGGGGAAATGTGTAAAATAACTGGTGGAGGGTTTACACAGGGCATTAGACTCTGCACTGCTGTGTCGGAACCCTGCTGCAGGCAGTGGACAGGACAGATACTGGTGGGGACTTTAGATGCTGGGTTAGAAAAGGGATCTATACCCGGTGACCCAGGAGACAGGGCAGAGGAAGAGGACACTGAGGTCCAGAGAACAGTCACAAACTGGCCCGGCTACTGAAGAAGGACACTCGCTAAGAACAAAGAACAAACAAAGAACAGGACAGCACAGGAACAGGCCATTCGGCCCTCCAAGCCTGCGTCGATCCTGATGCCTGCCGAAACTAACACCTTCTGCACTACCGGGGTCCGTATCCCTCTGTTCCCTTCCTATTCATATATTTGTCAAGATGTCTCTTAAACGTCGCTATCGTATCTGCTTCCGCCACCTCCCCCGGCAGCATGTTCCAGGCACTCACCATCCTCTGTGTAAAAAAAACTTGCCTCGCACATCCCCTCTAAACTTTGCCCCTTGCACCTTAAACCTATGTCCCCTAGTAACTGACTCTTCCACCCTGGGAAAAAGCTTCTGACTATCCACTCTGTCCATGCCACTCATAACTTTGTAAACCTCTATCATGTCGCCCCTCCACCTCCGTCGTTCCAGTGAAAACAATCCGAGTTTATCCAACCTCTCCTCATAGCTAATGCCCTCCCGACCAGGCAACATCCTGGTAAACCTCCTCTGTACCCTCTCCAAAGCCTCCACGTCCTTCTGGTCGTGTGGCGACCAGAATTGCACGCAATATTCTAAGTGTGGCCTAACTAAGATTCTGTACAGCTGCAACATGACTTGCCAATTTTTATACTCTATGCCCCGACCGATGAAGGCAAGCATGCCGTATGCCTTCTTAACTACCTTATCCACCTGCGTTGCCACTTTCAGTGACCTGTGGACCTGTATGCCCAGATCTCTCTGCCTGTCAATACTTCTAAGGGTTCTGCCATTTACTGTATACTTCCCACCTGCATTAGACCTTCCAAAATGCATTACCTCACATTTGTCCAGATTAAACTCCATCTGCCATTTCTCCGCCCAAGTCTCCAACCGATCTATATCCTGCTGTATCCTCTGACAATCCTCATCATTATCCGCAACTCCACCAACCTTTGTGTCGTCCACAAACTTACTAATCAGACCAGCAATAAACATTAATCATTTTCATTAAACCCGATATAAAAGTCTTCAGTTCTGTTTATTTCAGGCAGAAACAGCTGTGTTTATTCACCAGTTCCCATTGCATTAATACATACTGTAGGCCAATAGTAATAGACTCAGATCAAACTCATCCATTTCCTCCTCAATTGCATTGGCTGGGACTAACAAGGGAATCAAGAATGGTTTAATTTTAATCCCAAACAATCCTTCGTTTAAATTATGATGTAAAAACTGCTGCTGATTTTTTTTCTGGTTTAAATGTATGTTTAATTCAATCTGAAGGTGAATTAAACAGTGAGGATGATATAAACACCTGCAACAGGACCTAGATAGACTAGCAGAATAGGCAGACAGATGGCAGATGGAATTTAATATTGACAAGTGTGAGGTGATTTATTTTGGCAGAAGGAAACGGGAGAGGCAATATATACTTAATGACAGTTCTGGAGAGTGTGCAGGAACAGAGGGACCTGGGGGTTCATGTGCATTGATCTTTGAAGGTGGCAGGACATATTGAGCAACAGTAGTAGACTCGCCAACTTTAAGGGCATTTAAGTGGTCATTGGATAGACATATGGATGTAAATGAAATAGTGTAGGTCAGATGATCGGCGCAACATCGAGGGCCGAAGGGCCTGTACTGCGCTGTAATATTCTAAAAAAAATTCTAATTGAGAGAGTGATTAGTAAAGCATATGGGATCTTGGGATTCATAAATAGAGGCATTGAATACAAAAGCAGTGAAGTTATGCTGAACCTTTATAAACCTCTGGTTAGGCCCCAACTGGAGTATTGTGTCCAGTTCTGGTCACCACACTTCAGGAAGGATGTGAGGGTCCTTGAGAGGCTGCAGAGGAGATTTACCAGAATGGTTCCAGGGATGAGGGATTTTAGTTACAAGGTTAGTTTGGAAAAGCTGGGGTTTGTTCTCCCTGCAGCAGAGGAGATTGAGGGGACATTTTGTACAAATGTACAAGATTATGACAGGCTTAATTAAGTTAGACAAAGAAAGTCTGTTCCCATTAACAAATGGTACAAGGAATAAGGGACACAGATTTAGGGTTTTGGACAAGAGATACAGGAGGGCATAAGAACATAAGATGTCAGAGCAGGATTTGGCCATTCGGCCCCTCAAGCCTGTTCTGCCATCCAATAAGATCATGGCTGATCTGATTGTGGCCTCAACTCCACTTTCCTCATAACCATAACCCTTAGCTGCCTTGTAGATCAAAAATATCAAACTCAGTCTTGAATATATTGAATGACCCAGCCTCCACTGCTCTCTGGGGAAGAGAATTCCAAAGATTAACAACCCTCAGAGAAGAAATTCCTCCTCATCTCCGTCTTAAATGGGTGACCCCTTATTCTGAAACTGTGCCTCCGAGTTCTAGGTACCCCCACAAGGGGAAACATCCTCTCAGCATCTACCCTGTCAAGCCCCCTCAGAATCTTAAATGTTTCAATAAGATCATCTCTCATTCTTCTAAACTCCAATAAGTATAGACCCAACCTACTCAACCTTTCCTTATAAAACAAGCCCTTCATCACTGAAATCAACCTATTGAACCTGCTCTGAACTGCTTCCAATGCAAGTAAGGAGACCAAAACTGTATGCAGTACTTTAGGTGCAGTTTCACCAATGCCTTATACAGCTGCAGCAAGACTTCCCTACTTTTATAATCCATCTTCCTTGCAATAAATGCTTACATTTCCATTTGTCTTCCTAATTACTTGCTGTTCCTGCATGCTAACTTTTAGTGATTCATGTACAAGAACACTCAGATCCCTCTGTACCGCAGCATTCTGCAGTCTCTCTCCATTTAAATATTCTGCTTTTCTATTCTTCCCACCAAAATATTCAACCTCACATTTTTGCACATTATACTCCATCTGCCAAATTTTTGGCCACTCACTTAACTGATCTATATACTTTTTCAGACTCTTTGTATCCTCCTCACAACTTGCTTTCCGACCTATCTTTGTATTAACTGCAAATTTGGCGACAATACACTCAGTCCCTTCATTCAAGTCATGAATATAGATTGTAAATAGTTGAGACATCAGCACTGATCCCTGTGTTACTCCACTAGTTACAGTTTGTCAACCTGAAAATGCCCCATTTATCCACACTGTTTCCTGTTAATTAGCCAATCCTCTATTCATGCTAATATATTACCCCCAACACCAGGAGTTCTTGTGTAGTAACCTTTTATGTGGAACCTTACTGAATGCCTTTTGGAAATCCAAATACACTACATCTACTGGTTCCCCTTTATCCACCCTGCTTGTTACATCCTCAAAGAACTTTAATAAATTTGTCAAACACTATTTCCCTTTCAAAAAACCATATTGACTCTGCTTGACTGTATTATAATTTTTTAAATGTCTTGCTAATACTTCCTTAATAATGGATTCCAGCATTTTCCCTGTGACAAATGTTACGCTAACTAGCCTATAGTTTCCTACTTTCTGTCTCCCTTCTTTCTTGAATAGAGGTGTTAAATCTGCGGTTTTCCAATCTCATTCCAGAATCTAGGGAATTTTGGAAGATTAAACCAATGCATCCACTATCTCTGTAGCCACTTCCTTTAAGACCCTACGTTTCAGGCCATCAGGTCCAGGGAACTTGTCAGCCTTTAGTCCCATTAATTTCCCATTCCTTTTCTCTGGTGATAGTGATTGTTTTAAGTTCTTCTCTCCCTTTTGCCTCTTGATTTTCTGCTATCCTTGGGATGTTTTTTGTGTCTTCTACTGTGAAGACAGATTCAGAATACTTGTTCACAGTCTCTGCCATTTCCCTTTTCCATATTATTAATTCCCCAGTCTCACATTAGCTACATGTTTCCTTTTTATATACTAGTAGAAGCTTTTACAGTCTGTTTTTATATCTCTTGCTAGTTTTCTCTCATACTCCAATTTCTCCCTCTTTTCTTTTTGTCATCCTTTGCTGGTTTCTAACGAGAGAATCTAACCATCTTTCCCTGACGTTAAACAGCACTCCAATCACTGAATCCCCCACCATCAACATCCTGGGGGTTACCATTGACCAGAAACTGAACTGGATCAGCCAAATAAATACTATGGCTACAAGAGCAGGTCAGAGGCTGGGAATTCTGCAGAGAGGATATGGTGACAACGAGTCTGGCCATCCACCACATGTCTGGCTGGACCACATAAAACACTATTGGGTCCAGTTCTCATTGGCTAAAACTGCTGATTATTCCAGGATTATCCTGGAATGCAGATAACCCCCAGCTTCATTTCTATTGCAAACTCTCTTGTTAAACCCCACTCCCCTGTCCCCTCCACCCTCACCTTCAACAATAGTTACAAGGAGCTCATGAATTTCTTTGTCACTAAGATCAAGATCAGCTGCCTCTGCCGTGTCCCACCCTCCACTAGCCCACCTGGTCAAACTTCCTCTAATGTTCCCCTCTGCCCCGGCCCTGAACTCACATCGTTCTCTAGTTTCTCTCCTATCTCCCCTCACGCCCTCTCAAAGCTCTTCTAGTCCATGAATCCCATCTCCTGTTCCCTCGATCCTATTCCCACTAAACTGCTGATCACTCAACTGTCCCTATGTTAGCCAAAACTGTAAATGATTCTCTTTCTTCAAGTGTTGTCCCTCTATCCTTCAAATCTGATGTCATCACCCCTCTCCTCAAAAATCCAACCCTTGACCCCAGCGACTACCCTCCCATCTCCAACCTCCCTTCTTGCCCCACCCCCACTTTACTTGCTTAAAACCTTTTACATTTCTAATATTTGCCAGTTCTGAAGAAGGGTCACTGACCTGAAACATTAACTCTGCTTCTCTCTCCACAGATGCTGCCAGACCTGCTGAGTATTTCCAGCATTTCTTGTTTTTATTTCAGATTTCCAGCATCTGCAGAATTTTGCTTTTATTTCAGTGACTGAACATCAAGCTACTGTTCACAGGACTGTCACTGACCTCATCTCCTCTGGAGATCTTCCCTCTACAGCTTCCAACCTCAGTCCCACAAACCCGGACAGCCCACTTCTACCTCCTTGCCAAAATCCACAAACAGGACTGTCCCGGCAGACCCATTGTGTCAGCCTGCTCCTGCCCCACTGAACTTATTTCTTCCTATCTTGACTATCTTTTCACATCTGGTCCAGTCTCCTCCCACCTACATCCGTGACTCTTCTGATGCCCTATGACAATTTCCAGTTTCCTGGCCCTAACCGCCTCCTCTTCTCTATGGACGTCCAATCGCTCTACACCTCCATCTCCCACCAGGACGGTTTGAGGGCTCTCCACTTCTTCCTGGAACAGAGGCCCAACCAGTCCCCATCCACCACCACCCTCCTCCGCCTGGCTGAACTTGTTCTCACATTGAACAACTTCTCCTTCAACTCCACCCACTTCCTTCAAGTAAAAGGTGTTGCTATGGCTACCCACATGGGACCTAGTTATGCCTGTCTTTTTGTGGGATGTGTTGAACATTCCTTGTTCCAGTCCTACTCAGGCCCCCTCCTCCAACTCTTTTTCTGGTACATTGATGACTGTATCGGTGTCGTTTCCTGTTCCTGCCCCGAACTGGAAAACTCCTCGACTTCTCTGTCTCCATCTCTGGGGACAGGTTGCCTACTAATATCCAGTAGAAGCCCACTGACTCCCACAGCTACCTCAACTACACTTCTTGACACCCCGCCTCCTGTAAGGACTCCATTCCATTCTCCCAGTTTCTCCGTCTCCGACACATCTGCTCAGATGATGCTACCTTCCCTCGCGAGGGAAAAACATACTTGACCTTGTCCTCACCAATCTACCTGCCGCAGATGCTTCTGTCCATGACTGCATTGGTAGGAGAGACTACCGCACAGTCCTTGTGGAAACAAAGTCCCGCCTCCACATTGAGGATACCATCCATCGTGTTGTGTGGCACTATCACCATGCTAAATGGGATAGATTTCGAACAGATCTAGCAACGCAAAACTGGGCATCCATGAGGCGCTGTGAGCCATCAGCAGCAGCAGAATTGTACTCAACCACAATCTGTAACTCATGGCCCGGCATATCCCCCACTCCACCATTACCTTCAAGCCAGGAGACCAACCCTGGTTCAATGAAGAGTGCAGGAGGGCATGCCAGGAGCAGCACCAGGCATACCTCAAAATGAGGTGTCAACCTGGTGAAGCTACAACCCAGGACTTCTTGCATGCCAAACTGCTAAGCAGCATGCGATAGACAGAGCTAAACGATCGATCTGGCTGTCTGGATACAGAATTGGCTGGCCCATAGAAGTCAGAGGGTGGTAGTAATTGGAAAGTATTCAGCATGGAGCTCGGTGACCAGTGGTGTTCCACAAGGATCTGTTCTGGGACCTCTGCTCTTTGTGATTTTTATAAATGACTTGGATGAGGAAGTGGAAGGCTGGGTTAGCAAGTTTGCCGATGACACAAAGGTTGCTGGAGTTGTGGATAGTGTGGAAGGCTGTTGTAGGTTGCAACGGGACATTGACAGGATGCAGAGCTGGGCTGAGAAGTGGCAGATGGAGTTCAACCTGGAAAAGTGTGAAGTGATTCATTTTGGAAGGTCGAATTTGAATGCAGAATGCAGGCTTAAAGACAGGATTCTTGGTAGTGTGGAGGAACAGAGGGATCTTGGGGTCCATGTCCATAGATCGCTCAAAGTTGCCACCCAAGTTGATAGGGTTGTTAAGAAGGCGTATGGTGTGTTGGCTTTCATTAACAGGGGGATTGAGTTTAAGAGCCGCGAGGTTATGCTGCAGCTCTATAAAGCCCTGGTTAGACCACACTTGAAACATTGTGTTCAGTTCTGGTCGCCTCATTATAGGAAGGATGTGGAAGCTTTAGAGAGGGTGCAGAGGAGATTTACCAGGATGCTGCCTGGACTGGAGGACATGTCCTACGAAGAAAGGTTGAGGGAGCTAGGGCTTTTTTCATTGGAGCGAAGAAGGATGAGAGGTGACTTGATAGAGGGGTACAAGATGATGAGAGGCATAGATAGAGTGGATAGTCAGAGACTTTTTCCCAGGGTGGAAAGGGCTATCACCAGGGGTATAATTTTAAGGTGATTGGAGGAAGGTTTCGGGGAGATGTCAGAGGTAGGTTCTTTACACAGAGAGTGGTGGGTGCGTGGAATGTGCTGCCAGCGGTGGTAGTAGAAGCAGATACATTAGGGACATTTAAGCGACTCTTCGATAGGTACATGGATGATAGTAGAATGAAGGGTAGGTAGTTAGTTTGATCTTAGAGTAGGTTAAAGGTTCGGCACAACATCGTGGGCCGAAGGGCCTGTACTGTTTTATGTTTTATGTTCTATCCCATAACTAACGGATCAGATCTAAGCTCTGCAGACCTGCCACATCCAGCCGAGAATGGTGGTGGACAATTAAACAAATAACTGGAGGAGGTGACTCCACAAATATCCCCATCCTCAATGATGGGGGAGCCCAGCACATCAGTGTGAAAGACAAGGCTGAAGCATTTGCAACAATCTTCAGCCAGAAGTGCCGAGTTGATGATCCATCGAGGGCTGAAGGGCCTGTACTGCGCTGTAATGTTCTAAGTTCTATGTTCTATCTCGGCCTCCTCTTGAAGTCCCCAGCATCACAGATGCCAAACTTCAGCCAATTCGATTCACTCCACATGATATCAAGAAACAACTGAAGGTACTGGATACTGCAAAAGCTATGGGCCCTGACAATATTCCGGCAATAGTACTGAAGACCTGTGCTCCAGAACTTGCTGCGCCCCTAGCCAAGCTGTTCCAGTACAGCTCCAAAACTGGCATCTACCCTGCAATGTGGAAAATTGCCCAGGTATGTCCTGAACACAAAAAGCAGGACAAGTCCAACCCGGCCAATTACCGCCCCATCAGCCTACTCTCAATCATCAGTAAAGTGATGGAAGGTGTCATCAACAGTGCCATCAAGCAACACTTGCTCAGCAATAACTTGTTCAGTGATACCCAGTTTGGGTTCCGCCAGGGCCACTCAGCTCCTGACTTCATTACAGCCTTGGTTCAAACATGGACAAAAGAGCTGAATTCCAGAGGTGAGGTGAGAGTGACTGCCCTTGACATCAAGGCAGCATTTGACCGAGTATGGCATCAAGGAGGCCTAGCAAAACTGGAGTCAATGGGAATTAGTGGGAAAACCCTCTGCTGGTTGGAGTCATACCGAAGATGGTTGTGGTTGTTGGAGGTCAATCATCTGAGCTCCAGGACATCACTGCAGGAGTTCCTCAGGGTAATGGCCTAGGCCCAACCATCTTCAGCTGCTTCATCAATGACCTTCCTTCAATCATAAGGTCAGAAGTGGGGATGTTCGCTGATGATTGCACAATGTTCAGCACCATTCGTGAATCCTCAGATACTGAGTGTAGAAATGCAGCAAGACCAGGACAATATCCAGGCTTGGGCTGATAAGTGGCAAGTAACATTCATGCCACACAAGTGCCAGGCAATGACCATCTCAAACAAGAGAGAATCTAACTATCTCCCCTTGACATTCAATGGCATTACCATCACTGAATCCCCCACTATCAACATCCTAGGGGCTACCATTGACCAGAAACTGAACTGGAGTAGCCATATAAATACCGTGGCTACAAGAGCAGGTCAGAGGCTAGGAATCCTGAGGCGAGTAACTCACCTCCTGACTCCCCAAAGCCTGTCCACCATCTACAAGGCACAAGTCAGGAGTGTGATGGAATACTCTCCACTTGCTTGGATGGGTGCAGCTCCAACAACACTCAAGAAGCTCGACACCATCCAGGACAAAGCGGCCCGCTTGATTGACACCCCATCTACAAACATTCACTCCCTCCACCACCGACGCACAGTGACAGCAGTGTGTACCATCTACAAGATGCACTGCAACAACGCACCAAGGCTCCTTAGACAGCACCTTCCAAACCCACGACCTCTACCAACTAGAAGGACACGGGCAGCAGGTGCATGGGAACACCACCACCTGCAAGTTCCCCTCCAAGTCACACACCATCCTGACTTGGAACTCTATCATCGTTCCTTCACGGTTGCTGGGTCAAAATCCTGGAACTCCCTTCCTAACAGCACTGTGGGTGTACCTACCTCACCTGGACTGCAGCAGTTCAAGAAGGCAGCTCACCACCACCTTCTCAAAGGCAATTAGGGATGGGCAATAAATGCTGACCTGGCCAGTGAATGAATGAATCATAAAAACCTTCCATGACAGCACTTCTGATAGGTCTTCCTTTTTCCTCAACCTAGGATTCACCCCCACTGTTGTTGACAGGGCCCTCAACCGTGTCCGGCCCATTTCCTGCACCTCTACCCTCACCCCTTCCCCTCCATCCCAGAACCGTGACAGGGTTCCCCTTGTCCTCACTTTCCACCCCATCAGCTTCTACATCCAAAGGATCATCCTCCGCCATTTCCGCCACCTCCAGTGTGATAACACGAACAAACGCATCTTCCCCTCCCTTCCCCTGTCAGCATTCCAAAGGGATCATTCCCTCCGTGACACCCTCGTCCACTCCTCCATTACCCCCACCACCTCGTCCCCTTCCCATGGCACCTTCCCCTGCAATCGCAGGTGGTGTAATACCTGCCCATTTACCTCCTCTCTCCTCACTATCCGAGGCCCCAAACACTCCTTTCAGGTGAAGCAGCGATTTACTTGTACTTCTTTCAATTTAGTGTACTGTATTCGCTGCTCACAGTGTGGTCTCCTCTACATTGGGGAGACCAAACGCAGACTGGGTGACCGCTTTGCGGAACATCTCCGCTCAGTCCGAAAGCAGGACCCTGAGCTTCCGGTTGCTTGCCATTTCAACACTGCCCCCTGCTCTCATGCTCACATCTCTGTCCTGGGATTGCTGCAGTGTTCCAGTGAACATCAACGCAAGCTCGAGGAACAGCATCTCATTTACCGATTAGGCACACTGCAGCCTGCCGGACTGAACATTGAGTTCAATAATTTCAGAGCATGACAGCCCCCCATTTTTATTTTTAGTTATTTTTCTTTTTTATTTGTTTCTTTTGTATTAGTTTGTTTCTACTGTGCCTACCCACTGCTTTTTTCATGTTTGTGCTTGGGGCCATGGCTGTTCATTTTTCTGTCCATTAACACCCTCTCTGTACTAACACTTTGTCTTTCAGCAAACCATTACCATATTGTTTGCCTTTGCTCCACGACCTTCTGGTCAGCTATTCTGTGAACTTGTCCTGTCAACACCTTCTCTTTTGTTATCTCTTGCCCCACCCCCGCTTTACTTGCTTAAAACCTTTCACATTTCTAATATTTGCCAGTTCCGATGAAGGGTCACTGACCTGAAACATTAACTCTGTTTCTCTCTCCACAGATGCTGCCAGACCTGCTGAGTATTTCCAGCATTTCTTGATTTTATTCCAACCTCCCTTTCCTCTCCATAGTCCTTGAAGGTGTTGTCATCTCTCAATTCCATTCCTATCTTTCCCGGAACTCCGTGTTGCAAGATTTAGGTTGCGTCATCACAAATATCCAAAGAAGGGGGTTGAGATCATAATATTCAACAGTTTTAAGTATAATGTGCACTAAGGAGTAGCAGTTTAAATATGATGATGCATAAGCTAAATAGACAGAAAAGAGAGATGACTGTTCAGATTGAACGAATCCCAGATCATACAGTGGGGCAGAACGGTTTTGGCCATCTCCCCAATGGATGAGGCAGGCGAGGTGTAGATGGTCTCTTCACTCCTCAAGGTCCTCAGTCATTTTGAGCTAACCAAAGTGTCAGGTTGAAGCCTAACACTCGGCTGAAGCCGAGCTTCCGGAGGCTCTCCTGTCGGAAGAAGGCTGGAATATTCTAGCGGGAGAGGCCTGCCATGACCCCCGATGCTGAATATATCCTGCCCCCTTTTACTGGCAGAGGCGGGACCTTGGTGCGGCCCCACCTTCCCGCCACTCGGCAGCGGAACCCTAATTTAAATATGTTAAGCGCTACTTACCTTACCTGATTATGCTTCTCGCTGCTCATCACTCCTCTGTTCTTGATTTTTCACTGAACGTGCCATCCCATTCAGGAATGAGAGAAGCCAGTGGGACAGCAGAAGAGGGAGCAATATCGGAGACAGTGCAGGTAAATCTCTCTAAACCGGGGTTTCGACTCTGCATACTGGAAGGGAGGTGGGAGGGCTCTGGGATTACTGGGGGCACAGCTGTACAGGCATGAAGAGAAGTACTGCATACCCTCCCTCCATAAACCTGTCTGCTCTGCACCATTGTTTGTTTGTGTGTGAAGGAGCAATAGCAATCCAGACACTCTATGTGTAGGGAGGGTGTCAGAAACGGTAGCAGTATAAAGGTTATCTGGCTGGTGGGGGCCATTGATGCAGCTGGTAAAATGTTCATGTGGTCATGCTGTGCCACTCTTAGTGTGAGCTAAGATGGGCAATGCCATGCCACACCCCATAGTTGATCCATGCAAGCACCTGATGTACCTGTCATTAACTGCCTGCCCTGTTAGGAACCTCCGAATAAGTGAAGGATACAACTCTGTTTGTCACTTGGAAATGGGTATGGCTCATCCTAGATTGTGTGATCCACTTCTCCTGAGAATCCATATGCACCACAGGCAAAACCAACAGGCAGGTGCAGTCCACGTAGAGGCCCCTGGTCGTGTGCAGTAGCCCCCAAGGGAAGCTCGCCACTAAAGAATGCCACACATCTACAGGTCTCGCATGACATACCAGCACAAGTCTAGAGCGCCAGTGTCAGAGACAACTGTGGATGTCAGAGGTGGTGACACATTTCTGTGCCCTGCTCAATGATGATCTGCAGCCTATGGGCTTCAGTGGACATTCTATGGCTATGGTCCTCATAGTTCCAGCAGCTCTTAGCCTTTACACCTATGCATCATTTCAGGGTCCACTGGTCCATTTGTGGGGTCACACAGTCAGCAGTGCACCGCTGCATCGGGGAAGTCACTGATGCCCTGTACCGGAGGGCCAGTGAGTACGTCCGCTTCAGGACAGACCCTAACAGCCAGGCCCAGAGGGCCATCGGTTTCGGCACCATTGCCGGACACTGCACCCATTTGGCTATGAGGGCTCCTGCAAGCCTACCAGCTGCATATATTACCATTAAGGGATTCCTCTCAATCTCGGTACAGCTGGTATGTGATCACCGGAGACACTTCATGCAAATCTGTGCCCGCTTCTAAGGCAGCTGCCATGACTCCTGGATCCTGCGCCAGTCCCAGCTACTGCTGCTGTTCACTGAACTGGCTCAGGTGGAGGGGTGGCTTCTTAGAGACAAGGGATACCTCTTGCTGACATGGCTCCTGACAGCAGTGAGAGATCCCACCACTGCTGCAGCGGAGAGACACAAAGCCAGCCACGGAGCTACAAGAGCCACCATTGAGCAGGTGATCGGCATGCTGAAAATGTGCTCCCACTGCCTGGATAGATCGGGTGCTGCCCTGTACTATGAGCCACAAAGGCAGCTCCTTTCTTGCTGTTCGCTGTGCTCTGCACAACTACGCAGACAATAGGGGGCAGGCCTGGCATGATAAAGAGAGATGTCAGCAGGAATCCTTCTCGGACTATGAGGACGCTGAGGACTTACAACAGAAAAGGCGCATGGGAGGGTAGAGAGCACCCAGGCTCTGATATCAGTGGGCAGTGAGCTAGGGAAACATGGCAGTGGCTTATCAGACAAAGGGTCTCTGTTCCATAGGAACCACCATGAGCTCTGGAAGCTACACAGCACCCTCGATCACCTTCTGTGCAGTAGTCTGCATCTGCAACATTTTTGTTTCAACCATTATAGGCAGCAGCAGACTGAGCTATTGTCCATGTTACTGCATCTGTGGAGACCACAAGAGTAATACTGCCATGGCAATGATGTTATTCCATACATTGGCAGTTCTGAAAGGCCAATGATGTAATGGGAGGAGACACGATCAATACATGCTGGCATACTTCATACAGTGAAAGCAACACACATGTTAGTGAAGAAGATTTAGAGATTGAACTTTTCACAGTGTTGTGTCACCTGTACAGACTCATTTGTGTCACGGTGGATTTTGGAAACACTTGCTGATGTTCCTTTGTGCTGCCACTCTGCCAGAGATCCAGACTGGATGGATTGAAAGCGAGTGGCAGTGGAACTTGTTTTAAAGTAGAGAAGGAGGTCGAAATGTTAACACTAATAATGAAGAAAATCATCCACTGTGTATAACAGGCTTCCAATTCACTATTAACCCCTTCTGTGTTACTGTCATTGATCAACTTCTCCCAATAACCTTTTCTTTGACATTGATTCCTTTGTAACTGTCAGTCTGCTCCATATTGTTAATTGTTGCTTCATATTCTAGGACCTAGCCCAATGCCCAATGATCTCGATCCTTTCTAATTACTTTAGCAAGACATTTAAAATTACCATAGACTTCAATTTTCTTTACTACAGACACTGGTGTCCCTGTACAGACATGTTGCCAACCCCTGCCCAGACTGCTTTTCATTAGTTTTTTCAATTAAAATTTGATTATCCCCTTAAACCAGGTAAATTCTCCCTTTGAGTGCTTGAAATAGAAACTCATCAACATTTATTAGCAATTCAAATCTCAGAAATAATTAGCACAAGAACACAAGAAACAGGAGCAGGAGTAGACCATTCGGCCCATCGAGCCTGCACCACCATTCAATACCATCATGGCTGATCTTGGGCTTCAATTCCACTTTCCTGCCCACTCTCCATATCCCTCGAATCCCTGAGGGATCAAAAACCTATCTATCCCAGTCTGAAATATATTCAATGATGGAGCATCCACAACCCTCTGGGTTAGAGAATTCCAAAGATTTACAACCCTTTGAGTGAAGTAATTTCTCCTCATCTCAGTCCTGAATGATTGGACCCTTATCCTGAGACTGTGTCCCCGTGTTCTAGATTCCCTGACCAGTGGGAACAATCTCTCAGCTTCTACCCGATCAAGCCCTTTCAGAATCTTGTATGTCTCAATCAGATCGTCTCATTCTTCTAAACTCCAGAGAATATAGGCCCAATTTACTCAGCCTCTCATCATAGGACAACCCCCTCATCCCAGGGACCAATCGAGTAACTCTTTGCTGCACTGCCTCCAGTGCAAGTATATCCTTTCTTAAATGTGGAGACCAAAAGTGCACACAGTATTCCAGGTGCGGTCTCACCAAAGCCCTGTACAATTTTAGTAAGAATTCTTTATTCCTGTGCTCCGATCTCCTTTCAATAAAGGCTAACATGCCATTTGCCTTCCGAATAGCCTGCTGCATCTGCATGTTAACTTTACATAAGAACGTAAGAAATAGGAGCAGGAGTAGCCCATTCAGCCCCTCAAGCCTACCCCACCATTCAATAAGATCATGGCTGATCTGTCCCAGGCCTCAACTCCTCTTTCAGACCTGCTCTACATCACCCTCAACTCCCCAAGATTTCACAAATCTATCTACCTCCTCCTTAAATACATTTAGTGACCCAGCCTCCACAACTCTGAGGTAGAGAATTCCAGAGAATTACCACCCTCTGAGAGAAGAAATTCCTTCATATCTCAGTTTTAAATGCGTGACCCCTTCCTTTTTTCCTTCTTTTTCTTTGTCCTCCTTGTCTCGAGAGACAATGGGTAAGCGCCTGGAGGTGGTCAGTGGTGTGTGGAGCAGTGCCTGGAGTGACTATAAAGGCCAATTCTAGAGTGACAGACTCTTCCATAGGTGCTGCAGATAAAATTGGTTGTCGGGGCTGTTACACAGTTGGCTCTCTCCTTACTCACAGTACGGCACAGTGGTGCAGTGGTTAGCACCGCAGCCTCACAGCTCCAGCGACCCAGGTTCAATTCCGGGTACTGCCTGTGTGGAGTTTGCAAGTTCTCCCTGTGTCTGCGTGGGTTTCCTCCGGGTGCTCCGGTTTCCTCCCACATGCCAAAGACTTGCAGGTTGATAGGTAAATTGGCCATTAGCAATTGCCCCGAGTATAGGTAGGTGGTAGGGAAAATATAGGGACAGGTGGGGATGTGGTAGGAATATGGAATTAGTGTAGGATTAGTATAAATGGGTGGTTGATGGTCGGCACAGACTCGGTGGGCCGAAGGGCCTGTTTCAGTGCTGTATCTCTGAAACTGAAACACTTCTGTCTTTTTTCCTGCCAACTGCTAAGTCTCTTCGACTCGCCATTCTTTAGCCCCGCCTTTATAGCTGCCCGACAGCTCTGGCGATCACTGTTTCAGTGCTGTATCTCTCTATGACTATGACTCTATGGAGACATGGACAGCCAGTAGGTCTGATACCAGTGAGGAACTCACTGGACAATGTATCCTTGGGGATCCTGCCATTTTCCATGTGACTCACATGGCCAAGCCATCTCAAGCACCACTATCTCACTAGAAGTCCTCATCAGGGAACTCCTCTTTGCTGGCAATGTTGCATTAACATCTCACACTGAAGAGTGTCTGCAGAGACTCATCGACAGGATTGCGGCTGCCTGCAACGAATGTGGCCGAACCATCAGCCTCAAGAAAACGAACATCATGGGACAGGACGTCAGAAATGCTCCATCCATCAATATCGGCGACCACGCTCTGGAAGTGGTTCAAGAGTTCACCTCCCTAGGCTCAACAATCACCAGTAACCTGTCTCTCGATGCAGAAATCAACAAGCGCATGGGAAAGGCATTCGCTGCTATGTCCAGACTGGCCAAGAGAGTGTCCCCTAGTTTGAGATTCCCCTGTCAAACACAATCACCCTTTAGTAAAACCATACTGACTTGTTCTGATCATATTTTGCTTTTCCAAGTACAATGTTAAAACTTCAGACCAAGTTTGATGGCATTACATGGTTTTTACGTTCAAGTCAGAAGTACTTGCAGTTAGTTTAAAGGTAACTTCTGTATCTCTCCTTCTCAAGCACCTTTTGTCTCAAGATAACAAATTACCTGAATGGGTTAAGGCCAAGTCTTTGAAAGACAAATCCTTTCGTGTAAATCATCACCATGCTGTGACATTCCAGGCTGGGTTTTACATCCGGCAGTGGATGTAAATCGCCGGGGCGAACCGCCCCCCACAATGACATGGAGGGGGTGCGCGGTCCATCCCCAGCAATGGCACCAGGTGCCACTGCGCAGGTGCCAATGCCATTTTTAAAGGGCATTCAGCCCTTCCATGTATTTAAATATTTAAAGAATAATGACTGGAAAAAATTAGTTATTCCAACCCTCTCCCACCCACTAAAATGACCATAAAATTCATGACGTGTCCTCTCCCTCCCAAAATACTTACCTTCTGTACCCAACCATCCCCCCAGAGTTTACAAACTTTAATCTTTACCCCTTCTCAGCATCCACTAGACCAATCAGATTACTGTGACTCCGCTCTGAAATACATACCTGCTCCCCCTCCCCACCAGTGTCCTGCATCGGATCTCCAAACGGGTACCGAAGGTACGGGAGTGCTGGCTAATGGCAGCAATATTAGAGTGGAAGGATGGCGGGGGTGGGTAAATACTTCATTTATTTATTTTAATTAATAAACATATTTAGACTTGGTTCCTGACGCCGAGTGGCGGGAGGTGGGGGGTCGCCACGAGGCCTCACTGCCGTGGCAACATGGGACCAGGCCTTCCCGGTGTCGAGGCCTGTGGTGGCCTCTCCGGGAGGCATTTTCTGCCCCCACCCCACCATGACCCCTGACAGAAGGAGGCTACAAAGGGAATAGATAGGTAAGTGAGTGGGCAAAGACCGGGTAAATGGAGTATCATGTGAGAAATTATCTTTTTTATTCTTCCTGCCCAAAAATAGAAGGACAGTGATGCAGTGCTGGCGCAATAATGCAGTATTGGCGCAGTGATACAAAGAACAAAGAAAATTACAGCACAGGAACAGGCCCTTCGGCCCTCCAAGCCTGGGCCGATCCAGATCCTCTATCTAAACATGTCGCCTATTTTCTAAGGGTCTGTATCACTTTGCTTCCTGCCCATTCATGTATCTGTCTAGATACATCTTAAAAGATGCTATCGTGCCCGCGTCTACCACCTCCGCTGGCAATGCATTCCAGGCACCCACCACCCTCTGCGTAAAGAACTTTCCACGCATATCCCCCCTAAATCACTGGGATTGCTGCAGTGTTCCAGTGAACATCAACGCAAGCTCGAGGAACAGCATCTCATCTACCGATTAGGCACACTACAGCCTGCCGGACTGAACATTGAGTTCAATAATTTCAGAGCATGACAGCCCCCCACTTTACTTTCATTTTTAGTCATTTTTAGTTATTTTTTCTTCCTTTTTTTTTACATTCCTTTTTACATTTTTTACAATCTTTTTTTGCTTTTATTTCATTTCATCTTAGTTTTTTCAGTTTGCTTACCCACTGTTTTTTTCAGGTTGTTTTTCTTCAAGTTTGCACTTGCTGCTGTTCAATATTCAGTATATTCACACCTAATCTGTACTAATGCTTTGTCTTTCAACACATCATTAACATATTGTTTGCCTTTGCTCCGTGACCTTTTGGTCAGCTATGTGGCCTGGTCCAATCTGCACCTTCTCCTTTGTTATCTCTTGCCCAACCCCCACCTCACTTGTTTATAATCTGTGACTTTTCTAATATTTGTCAGTTCCGAAGAAGGGTCACTGACCCGAAACGTTAACTCTGCTTCTCTTTCCACAGATGCTGCCAGACCTGCTGAGTGATTCCACCATTTCTTGTTTTTGACCAGAACTGCACGCAGTATTCCAAATGTGGCCGAACCAAAGTCTTATACAACTGTAACATGACCTCCCAACTCTTGTACTCAATACCCCGTCCGATGAAGGAAAGCATGCCGTATGCCTTCTTGACCACTCTATTGACCTGCGTTGTCACCTTCAGGGAACAATGGACCTGAACACCCAAATCTCTCTGTACATCAGTTTTCCCCAGGACTTTTCCATTTACTGTATAGTTCACTCTTGAATTGGATCTTCCAAAATGCATCACCTCGCATTTGCCCTGATTGTACTCCATCTGCCATTTCTCTGCCCAACTCTCCAGTCTATCTATATTCTGCTGTATTCTCTGACAGTTCCCTTCACTATCTGCTACTCCACCAATCTTAGTGTCGTCTGCAAACTTGCTAATCAGACCACCTATACTTTCCTCCAAATCATTTATGTATATCGCAAACAACAGTGGTCCCAGCACGGATCCCTGTGGAACACCACTGGTCACACGTCTCCATTTTGAGAAACTCCCTTCCACTGTTACTCTCTGTCTCCTGTTGCCCAGCCAGTTCTTTATCCATCTAGCTAGTACACCCTGGACCCCATGCGACGTCACTTTCTCCATCAACCTACCATGGGGAACCTTATCAAACGCCTTACTGAAGTCCATGTATATGACATCTACAGCCCTTCCCTCATCAATCAACTTTGTGACTTCCTCAAAGAATTCTATTAAGTTGGTAAGACATGACCTTCCCTGCACAAAACCATGTTGCCTATCACTGATAAGCCCATTTTCTTCCAAATGGGAATAGATCCTATCCCTCAGTATCTTCTCCAGCAGCTTCCCTACCACTGACGTCAGGCTCACCGGTCTATAATTACCTGGATTTTCCCTGCTACTCTTCTTAAACAAGGGGACAACATTAGCAATTCTCCAGTCCTCCGGGACCTCACCCGTGTTTAAGGATGCTGCAAAGATATCTGTTAAGGTCCCAGTGCAGTGATGTATTGGCTCAGTGATGCAGCGTTGGCGGAATTACGCATTGTTGGCGGAATGACGCAGTGTTGGCACAGTGATGCAGCGTTGGCGGAGTGATGCTGCGTTGGCGCAGTGATGCAGTGTTGGCGGAATGACGCATTGTTGGCGCAGTGATGCAATGTTGGCGGAATTACGCATTGTTGGCGCAGTGATGCAGCGTTGGCGCAGTGATGCAATGTTGGCGCAGTGATGCAACGTTGGCGGAATTACGCATTGTTGGCGCAGTGATGCAATGTTGGCGCAGTGATGCAATGTTGGCGCAGTGATGCAGCGTTGGCGGAATTACGCATTGTTGGCGCAGTGATGCAATGTTGGCGCAGTGATGCAGTGTTGGCGCAGTGATGCGGCGTTGGCGGAGTGACGCAGTGTTGGCGCAGTGATGCAGTGTTGGCACAGTGATGCAGTGTTGGCGGAATGACGCAGTGTTGGGGCAGTGATGCAGCGTCGGCGGAGTGACGCAGTGTTGGCGGAATGATGCAGTGTTGGTGCAGTGATGCAGTGTTGGCGCAGTGACGTAGTGTTGGCGCAGTGATGCATTGGCTCAGTGATGCAGTGTTGGCACAGTGATGCAGTGTTGACGCAGTGATGCAGTGTTGACGCAGTGATGCAGTGTTGACGCAGTGCTGCAGTGATGGCGCAGTGATGCAGCGTTGACGCAGTGATGCAGTGTTGATGCAGTGCTGCAGTGATGGCGCAGTGATGCAGTGTTGGCAGAATGATGCAGTGTTGGCGCAGTGATGCAACATTGGCGGAATGACGCAGTGTTGGCGCAGTGATGCAGTGTTGGCGGAATGACGCAGTGTTGGCGCAGTGATGCAGTGTTGGCAGAGTGACGCAGTGTTGGCGCAGTGATGCAGTGTTAACGGAATGACGCAGTGTTGACGCAGTGATGCAGTGTTGGCACAGTGATGCAGTGTTGGCGCAGTGATGCAGTGTTGGTGCAGTGATGCAGTGTTGGCACAGTGATGCAGTGTTGGCGCAGTGATGCAGTGTTGGCGCAGTGATGCAGTGTTGGCGGAATGACGCAGTGTTGGGGCAGTGATGCAGCGTTGGCGGAATTACGCATTGTTGGCGCAGTGATGCAGTGTTGGCGCAGTGACGCAGTGTTGGCGCAGTGATGCAGTGTTGGCGCAGTGATGCAGCGTTGGCGCAGTGACGCAGTGTTGGCGGAATAACGCAGTGTTGGGGCAGTGATGCAGCGTTGGCGGAGTGACGCAGTGTTGGCGCAGTGATGCAGTGTTGGCGCAGTGATGCAGTGTTGGCGGAATGACGCAGTGTTGGGGCAGTGATGCAGCGTTGGCGGAGTGACGCAGTGTTGGCGGAATGATGCAGTGTTGGCGCAGTGAAGCAGTGTTGGCGGAATGACGCAGTGCTGCAGTGATGGCGCAGTGATGCAGTGTTGACGCAGTGATGCAGTGTTGACGCACTGATGCAGTGATGGCGCAGTGATGCAGTGTTGACGCAGTGATGCAGTGTTGACGCAGTGCTGCAGTGATCGCGCAGTGATGCAGTGTTGACGCAGTGATGCAGTGTTGGCGCAGTGATGCAGTATTGGCGCAGTGATGCAGTGATGGCGCAGTGATGCTGTGTTGACGCAGTGATGCAGTGTTGACGCAGTGATGCAGTGATGGCGCAGTGATGCAGTGTTGACGCAGTGATGCCGTGATGGCGCAGTGATGCAGTGATGGCGCAGTGATGCAGTGTTGACGCAGTGATGCAGTGATGGCGCAGTGATGCAGTGTTGACGCAGTGATGCAGTGTTGACGCAGTGATGCAGTGATGGCGCAATGATGCAGTGTTGACGCAGTGATGCAGTGTTGACACAGTGCTGCGGTGATGACACAGTGATGCAGTGATGGCGCAGTGATGCAGTGTTGACGCAGTGATGCAGTGTTGACGCAGTGATGCAGTGATGGCGCAGTGATGCAGTGTTGACGCAGTGATGCAGTGATGGCGCAGTGATGCAGTGATGGCGCAGTGATGCAGTGTTGACGCAGTGATGCAGTGTTGACGCAGTGCTGCAGTGATGGCACAGTGATGCAGCGATGGCGCAGTGATGCAGTGTTGACGCAGTGCTGCAGTGATGGCGCAATGATGCAGTGTTGACGCAGTGATGCAGTGTTGACGCAGTGCTGCAGTGATGGCGCAGTGATGCAGTGTTGACGCAGTGATGCAGTGATGGCGCAGTGATGCAGTGATGGCGCAGTGATGCACTGTTGACGCAGTGATGCAGTGATGGCGCAGTGATGCAGTGTTGACGCAGTGATGCAGTGATGGCGCAGTGATGCAGTGATGGCGCAGTGATGCAGTGTTGACACAGTGCTGCAGTGATGGCGCAGTGCTGCAGTGATGGCGCAGTGATGCAGTGTTGACGCAGTGATGTTCTGCCTCTTCAGGTGAAGTGATCTTACAAGATTAAAGTATAAGATTATATTACCAATGTTCCAATAACAACTGAATCCCTTTAATGTGGTTACTACGGCAGCAAAAGGCAGCTGGTCACCATAGATACAGCTGCAAGAGTGGCAGCCAATCCAGAATGAATTTTCCTAAGTATATCTGACCTTCCGCCGTGTGGTGCAGGGATCGAATTCCTCACCTATTTACTGCTCGCTCAGGGACTCATCTCCGGACAGCAGCCCAAGGAGCACCAGATATATGTCAGAAATCAGTCACCACAGGTTAGAGTGAAAGTTTGTTAAAGCAAGAATGATCAATGTGAAACTTGTGAGCGTGAGAGACAGAGAGACAGGGAGTATATTCAAAGAGACACTTAGCAGAAAGAGAGCACAAGAGTCAGAAAGTGTGAGTCAAAGGAAGACGGAGTGAGAGCAGTGAGATGGAGAAAGAGAACGATAGAGTGAAGGAGAGGGAGAGACAAACAGAGAGACGATGAGATACTGAGACAGAGAGCAAAATAGAAAAGTTACAAAGTACGCCAGAAATTAACAGAAAAACCATGGAAAAGTAAAGATGGAAAATGGAAAGTTCTAGTGAGAGAGAGAGTGAAAAAGAGACTGTGGAATGGGAGGCTTGGGGAGAGAGACTGGCGAATGGGGGGCTCGGGGAGAGAGACTGTGGAATGGAAGGCTTGGGGAGAGAGACTGGTGAATGGGGGGGCTCGGGGAGAGAGACTGGGGAAAGGGGGGATCAGAGAGAGAGACTGGAGAATGCAGTCTCAGGGAGAGGGAATGGGGAAGTCAGGGAGAGAGACTGGGGAATGGGGGGCTCGGGGAGAGAGACTGGGGACTGGAGGGGTGTCAGAGAGAGAGACTGGGGATTGGGGGGGGTGGTCAGTGAGAGAGACTGGGGAATGGGGGGCTCAGAGAGAGAGACTGTGGAATGGGCAGCTTGAGGAGAGAGACTGGGGAATGGGTGGGGTTCAGGGAGAGAAACAGGGGAATGGGGGCTTGGGGAGAGAGACTGGGGAATGGGGAATGGGGTCTCGGGAGACAGATTGGGGAATGGGGGGCTCAGGGAGAGAGACTGGGGAATGGAGGGGGTCAGTGAGAGAGACTGGGGAATAGGAGGCTCGGAGATGGAGACTGGGGAAAGGAGGGGTCAGAGAGAGTCTGGGGAATGGGGGGGGGTCAGTGAGAGAGACTGGGGAATGGGAGAGTCAGGGAGAGAGAGACTGGGGAATGGGGGGGGGTCAGGGAGAGAGCTGGGGAATGGGGGGGTCAGTGAGAGAGAGACTGGGGAATGGGGGGGTCAGGGAGAGAGACTTAGGGAATGGGGGAGCCAGGAAGAGAGAGACTGGGGAATGGGGGGGTCAGTGAGAGAGACTGGGGAATGGGGGGGGGGGGTCAGTGAGAGAGAGACTGGGGAAAATGGGGGGTCAGTGAGAGAGTCTGGGGAATGGGGGGGTGTCACAGAGAGAGGGACTGGGGAATGTGGGGGTTTTATTGAGAGAGAGAGACTGGGGAATGGGGGGGTGTCAGTGAGAGAGTCTGGGGAATGGGGAGGTGTCACTGAGAGAGGGACTGGGGAATGGGGGGTCAGGGAGAAAGAGACTGGGGAATGGGATAATCAGGGAGAGAGAGACTGGGGAATGGGGGGTCAGGGAGAGAGACTGGGGAATGGGGGGGAGTCAGGAAGAGAGAGACTGGGGAATGGCGGGGGGGGTGGTCAGGGAGAGAGACTGGGGAATGGGGGAGTCAGGGGGAGAGAGACTGGAAAATGGGGGGGTCAGTGAGAGAGACTGGGGAATGGGGGGTCAGGGAGAAAGAGACTGGGGAATGGGATAATCAGGGAGAGAGAGACTGGGGAATGGGGGGTCAGGGAGAGAGACTGGGGAATGGGGGGGAGTCAGGAAGAGAGAGACTGGGGAATGGCGGGGGGGGTGGTCAGGGAGAGAGACTGGGGAATGGGGGAGTCAGGGGGAGAGAGACTGGAAAATGGGGGGGTCAGTGAGAGAGACTGGGGAGTGGTGGGGGGTGAGGGAAAGAGACTGGCAAATGGGGCGGGGTCAGTCAGAGAGACTAGGGAATGGGGGGCTCGGGGAGAGAGACTGGGGAATGGGGGGGGGGGTCAGTGAGAGAGACTGGAGAATGGGGAGCTCGGGGAGAGAGACAGGGGATTGGTGGGGGGTGAGGGAAAGAGACTGGCAAATGGGGCGGGGTCAGTCAGAGAGACTAGGGAATGGGGGGCTCGGGGAGAGAGACTGGGGAATGGGGAGCTCGGGGAGAGAGACTGGGGAATGGGGGGTCAGGGAGAAAGAGACTGGGGAATGGGGGGTCAGGGTGAGAGACTGGGGAATGGGGGAGTCAGGAAGAGAGAGACTGGGGAATGGTGGGGGTCAGGGAGAGAGACTGTGGAATGGGGGAGTCAGGGGGAGAGAGACTGGGAAATGGGAGGGTCAGAGAGAGACTGGGGAATGGGGGGTCAGGGAGAGACTGGGGAATGGGGGGGGTCAGAGAGAGACTGGGGAATGGGGGGTCAGGGAGAAAGAGACTGGGGAATGGGGGGGTCAGTGAGAGAGACTGGGGAATGGGATAATCAGGGAGAGAGAGACTGGGGAATGGGGGGTCAGGGAGAGAGACTGGGGAATGGGGGGGAGTCAGGAAGAGAGAGACTGGGGAATGGGGGGGGGGGTCAGAGAGAGACTGGGGAATAGGGGGACAGGGAGAAAGAGACTGGGGAATGGGGGGTCAGGGAGAAAAAGACTGGGGAATGGGGGGGTCAGTGAGAGAGACTGGGGAATGGGATAATCAGGGAGAGAGAGACTGGGGAATGGGGGGTCAGGGAGAGAGACTGGGGAATGGGGGGGAGTCAGGAAGAGAGAGACTGGGGAATGGGGGTGGGGTCAGGGAGAGAGACTGGGGAATGGGGGAGTCAGGGGGAGAGAGACTGGGAAATGGTGGGGTCAGTGAGAGAGACTGTGGAGTGGTGGGGGGTGAGGGAAAGAGACTGGCAAATGGGGCGGGGTCAGTCAGAGAGACTAGGGAATGGGGGGCTCGGGGAGAGAGACTGGGGAATGGCGGGGGGGGTCAGTGAGAGAGACTGGGGAATGGGGAGCTCGGGGAACGAGACTGGGGAATGGGGGGTTTGGGGAGAGAGACTCGGGAATGGGAGAGTCAGGGAGAGCGACAGGTGAATGGGAGCTCGCGGAGAGAGTCTGGGGAATGGGGGGAGTCAGGGAGAGAGACTGGGGAATGGGGGGGGGTCAGTGAGAGAGACTGGAGAATGGGGAGCTCGGGGACAGAGATTGGGGAATGGGGGGAGTCAGGGAGAGAGACTGGGGAATGGGGGGGGTCAGTGAGAGAGACTGGAGAATGGGGGGATCAGTGAGAGAGATTGGGGAATAGCGGGGTCAGGGAAAGTCTGGGGAATGAGTGGTCTCAGGGAGAGAGACTGGGGATTGGGAAGGTCAGTGAGAGAGAGAGACTTGGGAATGGGGGGTGGTTAGAGTGAGGGGGACTGTGGAATGGGAGGGTCAATAAGGGAGACTGGGGAATGGGGGTTCACTGAAAGAGAGACTCGGGATTGAGGGATCAGTGAGAGAGAGACTGACGAATGGGGGGGTCAGTGAGAGAGACTGGGGAATGGAGGGGGGTCAGTGAGAGAGACTGGGGAATGAGAGGGGTCAGTGAGAGAAACAAGGGAATGGGGGCTCGGGGAGAGAGAATGGGGAATGGGGGTGTCAAGGAGAGAGACAGGAGAATGGGGGACTCAGGGAGAGGGAATGGGGAAGTCAGGGGGAGAGACTGGGGAATGGGGGGCTCGGGGAAAGAGACTGGGTAATGGGGGGGGGGATTCACGGAGAGAGACGGGAATGGGGGGCTCGGGGAGAGAGACTGGGTAATGGGGGGGGGATTCACGGAGAGAGACAGGGGAATGGGGGGCTCGGGGAGAGAGACTGGGGAATGGGGTAGTCAGGGAGAGAGACTTTGGAATGGGGGGGGTGTCAGTGAGAGAGACTGGAGAATGGGGAGCTCGGGGAGAGAGACTGGGGAATGGGGGGGTGGTCAGGGAGAGAGACTGGGGAATGGGGGGGATCAGTGAGAGCGATTGGGGAATAGCGGGGTCAGGGAAAGTCTGGGGAATGGGTGGTCTCAGGGAGAGAGACTGGGGATTGGGAAGGTCAGTGAGAGAGAGAGACTTGGGAATGGGGGGTGGTTAGAGTGAGGGGGACTGTGGAATGGGAGGGTCAATAAGGGAGACTGGGGAATGGGGGTTCACTGAAAGAGAGACTCGGGATTGAGGGATCAGTGAGAGAGAGACTGACAAATGGGGGGGTCAGTGAGAGAGACTTGGGAATGGAGGGGGGTCAGTGAGAGAGAGACTGGGGAATGGGGGGCAGTGAGAGAGAGACTGGGGAATGGGGGGCAGTGAGTGAGAGACTGGGGAAAGGGGGGGTGCAGTGAGAGAGAGACTGGGGAAAGGGGGGATCAGTGAGAGAGAGACTGGGGAAAGGGGGGGTGCAGTGAGAGAGAGACTGGAGAAAGGGGGGGTGCAGTGAGAGAGAGACTGGGGAATGGGGGGTGGGGGCAGTGAGAGAGAGATTGGGTAACTTGGGGAGGGGGTGGGGGTCAGTGTGTGAGAGACTGGGGAATGGGGGGGTGCAGTGAGAGAGAGACTGGGGAATGGGGGGGGGGGGGTGAGAGAGAGACTGGGGAATGGGGAGGTCAGTGAGAGAGAGACTGGGGAATGGGGGGGGTCAGTGTTGGAGAGACTGGGGAATGGGGTGGTGCAGTGAGTGAGAGACTGGGGAAAGTGGGGGGTCAGTGTTGGAGAGACTGGGGAATGGGGGGGGTGCAGTGAGAGAGAGACTGGGGAAAGGGGGGGTCAGTGAGAGAGAGACTGGAGGGGTCAGTGAGAGAGAGACTGGAGAATGGGGGGGGGGTCAGTGAGAGAGAGACTGGGGAATGGGGGGGCAGTGAGAGAGAGACTGGGGAAAGTGGGGGGGGGGCAGTGAGAGAGAGACTGGAGGGGTCAGTGAGAGAGAGACTGGGGAATGGGGGGGTGGTCAGTGTGTGAGAGACTGGGGAATGGGGGGGGTGCAGTGAGAGAGAGACTGGGGAAAGGGGGGGTCAGTGAGAGAGAGACTGGAGGGGTCAGAGAGAGAGAGACTGGAGAATGGGGGGGGGGGGTCAGTGAGAGAGAGACTGGGGAATGGGGGGGCAGTGAGAGAGAGACTGGGGAAAGTGGGGGGGGGCAGTGAGAGAGAGACTGGAGGGGTCAGTGAGAGAGAGACTGGAGAATGGGGGGGGTCAGTGAGAGAGAGACTGGAGGGGGCAGTGAGAGAGAGACTGGGGAAAGTGGGGGTCAGTGAGAGAGAGACTGGAGGGGTCAGTGAGAGAGAGACTGGAGAATGGGGGGTCAGGGAGAGACTGGGGAATGGGGGGTCAGGGAGAAAGAGACTGGGGAATGGGGGGGTCAGTGAGAGAGACTGGGGAATGGGATAATCAGGGAGAGAGAGACTGGGGAATTGGGGGTCAGGGAGAGAGACTGGGGAATGGGGGGGAGTCAGGAAGAGAGAGACTGTGGAATGGGGGGGGGTCAGGGAGAGAGACTGGGGAATGGGGGAGTCAGGGGGAGAGAGACTGGGAAATGGTGGGGTCAGTGAGAGAGACTGGGGAGTGGTGGGGGTTGAGGGAAAGAGACTGGCAAATGGGGCGGGGTCAGTCAGAGAGACTAGGGAATGGGGGGCTCGGGGAGAGAGACTGGGGAATGGGGGGGAGTCAGTGAGAGAGACTGGGGAATGGGGAGCTCGGGGAACGAGACTGGGGAATGGGGGTTTGGGGAGAGAGACTCGGGAATGGGAGGGTCAGGGAGAGCGACAGGTGACTGGGAGCTCGCGGAGAGAGTCTGGGGAATGGGGGGAGTCAGGGAGAGAGACTGGGGAATGGGGGGGGGTCAGTGAGAGAGACTGGAGAATGGGGAGCTCGGGGAGAGAGATTGGGGAATGGGGGGTTTGGGGAGAGAGACTCGGGAATGGGAGAGTCAGGAAGAGCGACAGGTGAATGGGAGCTCGCGGAGAGAGACTGGGGAATGGGGGGCGGTCAGGGAGAGAGACTGGGGAATGGGGGGATCAGTGAGAGAGATTGGGGAATAGCGGGGTCAGGGAAAGTCTGGGGAATGAGTGGTCTCAGGGAGAGAGACTGGGGATTGGGAAGGTCAGTGAGAGAGAGAGACTTGGGAATGGGGGGTGGTTAGAGTGAGGGGGACTGTGGAATGGGAGGGTCAATAAGGGAGACTGGGGAATGGGGGTTCACTGAAAGAGAGACTCGGGATTGAGGGATCAGTGAGAGAGAGACTGACGAATGGGGGGGTCAGTGAGAGAGACTGGGGAATGGAGGGGGGTCAGTGAGAGAGACTGGGGAATGAGGGGGGTCAAGGAGAGAGACAGGAGAATGGGGGGCTCAGGGAGAGGGAATGGGGAAGTCAGGGGGAGAGACTGGGGAATGGGGGGCTCGGGGAGAGAGACTGGGTAATGGGGGGGGATTCACGGAGAGAGACAGGGGAATGGGGGGCTCGGGGAGAGAGACTGGGTAATGGGGGGGGGATTCACGGAGAGAGACAGGGGAATGGGGGGCTCGGGGAGAGAGACTGGGGAATGGGGTAGTCAGGGAGAGAGACTGGGGAATGGGGGAGGTCAGTGAGAGAGACTGGAGAATGGGGAGCTCGGGGAGAGAGACTGGGGAATGGGGGGGTGGTCAGGGAGAGAGACTGGGGAATGGGGGGGATCAGTGAGAGAGATTGGGGAATAGCGGGGTCAGGGAAAGTCTGGGGAATGGGTGGTCTCAGGGAGAGAGACTGGGGATTGGGAAGGTCAGTGAGAGAGAGAGACTTGGGAATGGGGGGTGGTTAGAGTGAGGGGGACTGTGGAATGGGAGGGTCAATAAGGGAGACTGGGGAATGGGGGTTCACTGAAAGAGAGACTCGGGATTGAGGGATCAGTGAGAGAGAGACTGACGAATGGGGGGGTCAGTGAGAGAGACTTGGGAATGGAGGGGGGTCAGTGAGAGAGAGACTGGGGAATGGGGGGCAGTGAGAGAGAGACTGGGGAATGGGGGGGGCAGTGAGTGAGAGACTGGGGAAAGGGGGGGTGCAGTGAGAGAGAGACTGGGGAAAGGGGCGGTCAGTGAGAGAGAGACTGGGGAAAGGGGGGGTGCAGTGAGAGAGAGACTGGGGAAAGGGGGGGTGCAGTGAGAGAGAGACTGGGGAATGGGAGGTGGGGGCAGTGAGAGAGAGATTGGGTAACTTGGGGGGGGGGGTGGGGGTCAGTGTGTGAGAGACGGGAATGGGGGGGTGCAGTGAGAGAGAGACTGGGGAATGGGGGGGTGTGAGAGAGAGACTGGGGAATGGGGAGGTCAGTGAGAGAGAGACTGGGGAATGGGGGGGGTCAGTGTTGGAGAGACTGGGGAATGGGGTGGTGCAGTGAGTGAGAGACTGGGGAAAGGGGGGTGGTCAGTGAGAGAGAGACTGGAGGGGTCAGTGAGAGAGAGACTGGGGAATGGGAGGGTGGTCAGTGTGTGAGAGACTGGGGAATGGGGGGGGTGCAGTGACTGAGAGACTGGGGAATGGGGGGGGTGTCAGTGTGTGAGAGACTGGGGAATGGGGGGGGTGCAGTGAGAGAGAGACTGGGGAAAGGGGGGGTCAGTGAGAGAGAGACTGGAGGGGTCAGTGAGAGAGAGACTGGAGAATGGGGGGGGGGTCAGTGAGAGAGAGACTGGGGAATGGGGGTTCATTGAGAGAGAGACTGGGGAATGGGAGGGGCAGTGAGAGAGAGACTGGGGAATGGGGGGGGTGTCAGTGTGTGAGAGACTGGGGAATGGGGGGGTGCAGTGAGAGAGAGACTGGGGAAAGGGGGGGTCAGTGAGAGAGAGACTGGAGGGGTCAGTGAGAGAGAGACTGGAGAATGGGGGGGGTCAGTGAGAGAGAGACTGGGGAATGGGGGGGCAGTGAGAGAGAGACTGGGGAAAGTGGGGGGGGGGCAGTGAGAGAGAGACTGGAGGGTTCAGTGAGAGAGAGACTGGAGAATGGGGGGGGTCAGTGAGAGAGAGACTGGGGAATAGGGGGGGGGCAGTGAGAGAGAGACTGGAGGGGGCAGTGAGAGAGAGACTGGGGAAAGTGGGGGTCAGTGAGAGAGAGACTGGAGGGGTCAGTGAGAGAGAGACTGGAGAATGGGGGGTGGGGTCAGTGAGAGAGAGACTGGGGAATGGGGGGGCAGTGAGAGAGAGACTGGAGGGTTCAGTGAGAGAGAGACTGGAGAATGGGGGGGGTCAGTGAGAGAGAGACTGGGGAATGGGGGGGCAGTGAGAGAGAGACTGGAGGGGGCAGTGAGAGAGAGACTGGGGAAAGTGGGGGTCAGTGAGAGAGAGACTGGAGGGGTCAGTGAGAGAGAGACTGGAGAATGGGGGGGGGGGTCAGTGAGAGAGAGACTGGGGAATGGGGGGGGCAGTGAGAGAGAGACTGGGGAAAGTGGGGGTCAGTGAGAGAGAGACTGGAGGGGTCAGTGTGTGAGAGACTGGGGAATGGGGGGGGCAGTGAGAGAGATTCTGGTGAATGTGGGGGTCAGTGAGAGAGACTGGGGAATGCGGTGGGGGCAGTGACAGAGAGACTGGGTAACTGGGGGGGGTGTCAGTGAGAGAGAGACTGGGGAATGGGGGGCGGCAGTGAGAGGGAGACTGGGGAATGGGGGGGGGCAGTGAGAGAGAGACAGGGCAACTGGGGGGGGGGTCAGTGTGTGAGAGACTGGGGAATGGGGGGGCATTGAGAGAGATACTGGTGAATGGGGGGTCAGAGGGAGTGAGACTGGGGAATGGGGGTTCATTGAGAGAGAGACTGGGGAATGGGGGGGGCAGCGAGACAGATACTGGTGAATGTGGGGGTCAGTGAGAGAGACTGGGGAATGGGGGGGGTCAGTGAGAGAGACTGGGGAATGGGGGCGCAGTGTGAGAGTGACTGGGGAATGGGGGTTCATTGAGAGAGAGACTGGGGAATGGGGGTGCATTGAGAGAGAGACTGGGGAATGGGAGGGGCAGTGAGAGAGAGACTGGGGAATGGGGGGGGTGCAGTGAAAGAGAGACTGGGTAACTGTGGGGGGGGGTCAGTGTGTGAGAGTCTGGGGAATGGGGGGGCAGTGAGAGAGACTGGGGAATGGGGGGGTTCAGAGAGAAAGAGACTGGAGAATGTGGGGGTCAGTGAAAGAGACTGCGGAATGGGGCGGTCAGAGAGAGAGAGACTGGGGAATGGGGGGGCAGTGTGAGTGAGACTGGGGAATGGGGGGTCAGAGAGTGAGAGACTGCGGAATGGGGGGGGGGGGTCAGAGAGAGAGAGACTGGGGAATGGGGGGGGTCAGAGAGAGAGAGACTGGGGAAAGGGGGGGACAGTGAGAGAGACTGGTGAATGGGGGGGTCAGAGAGAGAGATACTGGGTAACTGGAGGTGCAGTGAGAGAGAGACTGGGGAAAGGGGGAGTCAGTGAGAGAGAGACTGGAGGGGTCAGTGAGAGAGAAACTGGGTAACTGGAGGTGCAGTGAGAGAGAGACTGGGGAAAGGGGGAGTCAGTGAGAGAGAGACTGGAGGGGTCAGTGAGAGAGAAACTGGGGAATGGGGGGGCGCAGTGAGAGAGAGACTGGGGAAAGGGGGGGGGGTGCAGTGAGAGAGAGACTGGGGAAAGGGGGGGTCAGTGAGAGAGAGACTGGGGAATGGGGGGGGCAGTGAGAGAGAGACTGGGGAATGGGGGGGTCAGTGAGAGAGACTGGGGAATGGAGGGGGGTCAGTGAGAGAGACTGGGGAATGAGGGGGGTCAAGGAGAGAGACAGGAGAATGGGGGGCTCAGGGAGAGGGAATGGGGAAGTCAGGGGGAGAGACTGGGGAATGGGGGGCTCGGGGAGAGAGACTGGGTAATGGGGGGGGATTCACGGAGAGAGACAGGGGAATGGGGGGCTCGGGGAGAGAGACTGGGTAATGGGGGGGGGATTCACGGAGAGAGACAGGGGAATGGGGGGCTCGGGGAGAGAGACTGGGGAATGGGGTAGTCAGGGAGAGAGACTGGGGAATGGGGGAGGTCAGTGAGAGAGACTGGAGAATGGGGAGCTCGGGGAGAGAGACTGGGGAATGGGGGGGTGGTCAGGGAGAGAGACTGGGGAATGGGGGGGATCAGTGAGAGAGATTGGGGAATAGCGGGGTCAGGGAAAGTCTGGGGAATGGGTGGTCTCAGGGAGAGAGACTGGGGATTGGGAAGGTCAGTGAGAGAGAGAGACTTGGGAATGGGGGGTGGTTAGAGTGAGGGGGACTGTGGAATGGGAGGGTCAATAAGGGAGACTGGGGAATGGGGGTTCACTGAAAGAGAGACTCGGGATTGAGGGATCAGTGAGAGAGAGACTGACGAATGGGGGGGTCAGTGAGAGAGACTTGGGAATGGAGGGGGGTCAGTGAGAGAGAGACTGGGGAATGGGGGGCAGTGAGAGAGAGACTGGGGAATGGGGGGGGCAGTGAGTGAGAGACTGGGGAAAGGGGGGGTGCAGTGAGAGAGAGACTGGGGAAAGGGGCGGTCAGTGAGAGAGAGACTGGGGAAAGGGGGGGTGCAGTGAGAGAGAGACTGGGGAAAGGGGGGGTGCAGTGAGAGAGAGACTGGGGAATGGGAGGTGGGGGCAGTGAGAGAGAGATTGGGTAACTTGGGGGGGGGGGTGGGGGTCAGTGTGTGAGAGACGGGAATGGGGGGGTGCAGTGAGAGAGAGACTGGGGAATGGGGGTGTGTGAGAGAGAGACTGGGGAATGGGGAGGTCAGTGAGAGAGAGACTGGGGAATGGGGGGGGTCAGTGTTGGAGAGACTGGGGAATGGGGTGGTGCAGTGAGTGAGAGACTGGGGAAAGGGGGGTGGTCAGTGAGAGAGAGACTGGAGGGGTCAGTGAGAGAGAGACTGGGGAATGGGGGGGTGGTCAGTGTGTGAGAGACTGGGGAATGGGGGGGGTGCAGTGACTGAGAGACTGGGGAATGGGGGGGGTGTCAGTGTGTGAGAGACTGGGGAATGGGGGGGGTGCAGTGAGAGAGAGACTGGGGAAAGGGGGGGTCAGTGAGAGAGAGACTGGAGGGGTCAGTGAGAGAGAGACTGGAGAATGGGGGGGGGGGTCAGTGAGAGAGAGACTGGGGAATGGGGGTTCATTGAGAGAGAGACTGGGGAATGGGAGGGGCAGTGAGAGAGAGACTGGGGAATGGGGGGGGGTGTCAGTGTGTGAGAGACTGGGGAATGGGGGGGGTGCAGTGAGAGAGAGACTGGGGAAAGGGGGGGTCAGTGAGAGAGAGACTGGAGGGGTCAGTGAGAGAGAGACTGGAGAATGGGGGGGGGGTCAGTGAGAGAGAGACTGGGGAATGGGGGGCAGTGAGAGAGAGACTGGGGAAAGTGGGGGGGGGGGCAGTGAGAGAGAGACTGGAGGGTTCAGTGAGAGAGAGACTGGAGAATGGGGGGGTCAGTGAGAGAGAGACTGGGGAATGGGGGGGGGCAGTGAGAGAGAGACTGGAGGGGGCAGTGAGAGAGAGACTGGGGAAAGTGGGGGTCAGTGAGAGAGAGACTGGAGGGGTCAGTGAGAGAGAGACTGGAGAATGGGGGGTGGGGTCAGTGAGAGAGAGACTGGGGAATGGGGGGGCAGTGAGAGAGAGACTGGAGGGTTCAGTGAGAGAGAGACTGGAGAATGGGGGGGGTCAGTGAGAGAGAGACTGGGGAATGGGGGGGCAGTGAGAGAGAGACTGGAGGGGGCAGTGAGAGAGAGACTGGGGAAAGTGGGGGTCAGTGAGAGAGAGACTGGAGGGGTCAGTGAGAGAGAGACTGGAGAATGGGGGGGGGGGTCAGTGAGAGAGAGACTGGGGAATGGGGGGGCAGTGAGAGAGAGACTGGGGAAAGTGGGGGTCAGTGAGAGAGAGACTGGAGGGGTCAGTGTGTGAGAGACTGGGGAATGGGGGGGGCAGTGAGAGAGATTCTGGTGAATGTGGGGGTCAGTGAGAGAGACTGGGGAATGCGGTGGGGGCAGTGACAGAGAGACTGGGTAACTGGGGGGGGTGTCAGTGAGAGAGAGACTGGGGAATGGGGGGCGGCAGTGAGAGGGAGACTGGGGAATGGGGGGGGGCAGTGAGAGAGAGACTGGGCAACTGGGGGGGGAGGTCAGTGTGTGAGAGACTGGGGAATGGGGGGGCATTGAGAGAGATACTGGTGAATGGGGGGTCAAAGGGAGCGAGACTGGGGAATGGGGGTTCATTGAGAGAGAGACTGGGGAATGGGGGGGGCAGCGAGACAGATACTGGTGAATGTGGGGGTCAGTGAGAGAGACTGGGGAATGGGGGGGGTCAGTGAGAGAGACTGGGGAATGGGGGCGCAGTGTGAGAGTGACTGGGGAATGGGGGTTCATTGAGAGAGAGACTGGGGAATGGGGGTTCATTGAGAGAGAGACTGGGGAATGGGAGGGGCAGTGAGAGAGAGACTGGGGAATGGGGGGGGGTGCAGTGAAAGAGAGACTGGGTAACTGTGGGGGGGGGTCAGTGTGTGAGAGTCTGGGGAATGGGGGGGCAGTGAGAGAGACTGGGGAATGGGGGGGTTCAGAGAGAAAGAGACTGGAGAATGTGGGGGTCAGTGAAAGAGACTGCGGAATGGGGCGGTCAGAGAGAGAGAGACTGGGGAATGGGGGGGCAGTGTGAGTGAGACTGGGGAATGGGGGGTCAGAGAGTGAGAGACTGCGGAATGGGGGGGGGGGTCAGAGAGAGAGAGACTGGGGAATGGGGGGGGTCAGAGAGAGAGAGACTGGGGAAAGGGGGGGACAGTGAGAGAGACTGGTGAATGGGGGGGTCAGAGAGAGAGATACTGGGTAACTGGAGGTGCAGTGAGAGAGAGACTGGGGAAAGGGGGAGTCAGTGAGAGAGAGACTGGAGGGGTCAGTGAGAGAGAAACTGGGTAACTGGAGGTGCAGTGAGAGAGAGACTGGGGAAAGGGGGAGTCAGTGAGAGAGAGACTGGAGGGGTCAGTGAGAGAGAAACTGGGGAATGGGGGGGCGCAGTGAGAGAGAGACTGGGGAAAGGGGGGGGGTGCAGTGAGAGAGAGACTGGGGAAAGGGGGGGTCAGTGAGAGAGAGACTGGGGAATGGGGGGGGCAGTGAGAGAGAGACTGGGGAATGGGGGGGCAGTGAGTGAGAGACTGGGGAAAGGGGGGGTGCAGTGAGAGAGAGACTGAGGAAAGGGGGGGTCAGTGAGAGAGAGACTGGGGAAAGGGGGGGTGCAGTGAGAGAGAGACTGGGGAAAGGGGGGGTCAGTGAGAGAGAGACTGGAGTGGTCAGTGAGAGAGAGACTGGGGAAAGGGGGGGCAGTGAGAGAGAGACTGGGGAATGAGGGGTGCAGTGAGAGAGAGACTGGGTAACTGGAGGTGCAGTGAGAGAGAGACTGGGGAAAGGGGGAGTCAATGAGAGAGAGACTGGAGGGGTCAGTGAGAGAGAGACTGGGGAATGGGGGGCGTAGTGAGAGAGAGACTGGGGAAAGGGGGGGTGTAGTGAGAGAGAGACTGGAGGGGTCAGTGAGAGAGAGACTGGAGAATGGGGGGGGTCAGTGAGAGAGAGACTGGGGAATGGGGGGGCAGTGAGAGAGAGACTGGGGAAAGTGGGGGGGGGGCAGTGAGAGAGAGACTGGAGGGTTCAGTGAGAGAGAGACTGGAGAATGGGGGGGGTCAGTGAGAGAGAGACTGGGGAATGGGGGGGGGCAGTGAGAGAGAGACTGGAGGGGGCAGTGAGAGAGAGACTGGGGAAAGTGGGGGTCAGTGAGAGAGAGACTGGAGGGGTCAGTGAGAGAGAGACTGGAGAATGGGGGGGTGGTCAGTGAGAGAGAGACTGGGGAATGGGGGGGCAGTGAGAGAGAGACTGGAGGGTTCAGTGAGAGAGAGACTGGAGAATGGGGGGGGTCAGTGAGAGAGAGACTGGGGAATGGGGGGGGGCAGTGAGAGAGAGACTGGAGGGGGCAGTGAGAGAGAGACTGGGGAAAGTGGGGGTCAGTGAGAGAGAGACTGGAGGGGTCAGTGAGAGAGAGACTGGAGAATGGGGGGGGGCAGTGAGAGAGAGACTGGGGAATGGGGGGGCAGTGAGAGAGAGACTGGGGAAAGTGGGGGTCAGTGAGAGAGAGACTGGAGGGGTCAGTGTGTGAGAGACTGGGGAATGGGGGGGGCAGTGAGAGAGATTCTGGTGAATGTGGGGGTCAGTGAGAGAGACTGGGGAATGCGGTGGGGGCAGTGACAGAGAGACTGGGTAACTGGGGGGGGTGTCAGTGAGAGAGAGACTGGGGAATGGGGGGCGGCAGTGAGAGGGAGACTGGGGAATGGGGGGGGCAGTGAGAGAGAGACTGGGCAACTGGGGGGGGGGGTCAGTGTGTGAGAGACTGGGGAATGGGGGGGCATTGAGAGAGATACTGGTGAATGGGGGGTCAGAGGGAGCGAGACTGGGGAATGGGGGTTCATTGAGAGAGAGACTGGGGAATGGGGGGGGCAGCGAGACAGATACTGGTGAATGTGGGGGTCAGTGAGAGAGACTGGGGAATGGGGGGGGTCAGTGAGAGAGACTGGGGAATGGGGGCGCAGTGTGAGAGTGACTGGGGAATGGGGGATCATTGAGAGAGAGACTGGGGAATGGGGGTTCATTGAGAGAGAGACTGGGGAATGGGAGGGGCAGTGAGAGAGAGACTGGGGAATGGGGGGGGGGTGCAGTGAAAGAGAGACTGGGTAACTGTGGGGGGGGGTCAGTGTGTGAGAGTCTGGGGAATGGGGGGGGCAGTGAGAGAGACTGGGGAATGGGGGGGTTCAGAGAGAAAGAGACTGGAGAATGTGGGGGTCAGTGAAAGAGACTGCGGAATGGGGCGGTCAGAGAGAGAGAGACTGGGGAATGGGGGGGCAGTGTGAGTGAGACTGGGGAATGGGGGGTCAGAGAGTGAGAGACTGCAGAATGGGGGGGGGGGTCAGAGAGAGAGAGACTGGGGAATGGGGGGGGGTCAGAGAGAGAGAGACTGGGGAAAGGGGGGGACAGTGAGAGAGACTGGTGAATGGGGGGGTCAGAGAGAGAGATACTGGGTAACTGGAGGTGCAGTGAGAGAGAGACTGGGGAAAGGGGGAGTCAGTGAGAGAGAGACTGGAGGGGTCAGTGAGAGAGAAACTGGGTAACTGGAGGTGCAGTGAGAGAGAGACTGGGGAAAGGGGGAGTCAGTGAGAGAGAGACTGGAGGGGTCAGTGAGAGAGAAACTGGGGAATGGGGGGGCGCAGTGAGAGAGAGACTGGGGAAAGGGGGGGGTGCAGTGAGAGAGAGACTGGGGAAAGGGGGGGTCAGTGAGAGAGAGACTGGGGAATGGGGGGGGCAGTGAGAGAGAGACTGGGGAATGGGGGGGCAGTGAGTGAGAGACTGGGGAAAGGGGGGGTGCAGTGAGAGAGAGACTGAGGAAAGGGGGGGTCAGTGAGAGAGAGACTGGGGAAAGGGGGGGTGCAGTGAGAGAGAGACTGGGGAAAGGGGGGGTCAGTGAGAGAGAGACTGGAGTGGTCAGTGAGAGAGAGACTGGGGAAAGGGGGGGCAGTGAGAGAGAGACTGGGGAATGAGGGGTGCAGTGAGAGAGAGACTGGGTAACTGGAGGTGCAGTGAGAGAGAGACTGGGGAAAGGGGGAGTCAATGAGAGAGAGACTGGAGGGGTCAGTGAGAGAGAGACTGGGGAATGGGGGGGCGTAGTGAGAGAGAGACTGGGGAAAGGGGGGGTGTAGTGAGAGAGAGACTGGGGAAAGGGGGGGTCAGTGAGAGAGAGACTGGGGAATGGGGGGCAGTGAGAGAGAGACTGGGGAATGGGGGGGCAGTGAGTGAGAGACTGGGGAAAGGGGGGGTGCAGTGAGAGAGAGACTGGGGAAAGGGGGGTCAGTGAGAGAGAGACTGGGGAAAGGGGGGGGTGCAGTGAGAGAGAGACTGGGGAAAGGGGGGGGGTGCAGTGAAAGAGAGACTGGGGAAAGGGGGGGTGCAGTGAGAGAGAGACTGGGGAATGGGGGGTGGGGGCAGTGAGAGAGAGATTGGGTAACTTGGGGGGGGGGGTGGGGGTCAGTGTGTGAGAGACTGGGGAATGGGGGGGTGCAGTGAGAGAGAGACTGGGGAATGGGGGGGGGGGGTGAGAGAGAGACTGGGGAATGGGGAGGTCAGTGAGAGAGAGACTGGGGAATGGGGGGGGGTCAGTGTTGGAGAGTCTGGGGAATGGGGTGGTGCAGTGAGTGAGAGACTGGGGAAAGGGGGGGGGGTCAGTGAGAGAGAGACTGGAGGGGTCAGTGAGAGAGAGACTGGGGAATGGCGGGGGGGGGTGGTCAGTGTGTGAGAGACTGGGGAATGGGAGGGGTGCAGTGAGAGAGAGACTGGGGAATGGGGGGGGTCAGTGTGTGAGAGACTGGGGAATGGGGGGGGTGCAGTGAGAGAGAGACTGGGGAAAGGGGGGGTCAGTGAGAGAGAGACTGGAGGGGTCAGTGAGAGAGAGACTGGATAATGGGGGGGTCAGTGAGAGAGAGACTGGGGAATGGGGAGGCAGTGAGAGAGAGACTGGGGAAATGGGGGGGGGCAGTGAGAGAGAGACTGGAGGGGTCAGTGAGAGAGAGACTGGAGAATGGGGGGGGGGGGTCAGTGAGAGAGAGACTGGGGAATGGGGGGGGGGCAGTGAGAGAGAGAGACTGGAGGGGTCAGTGAGAGAGAGACTGGGGAATGGGGGGGGCAGTGAGAGAGAGACTGGGGAAAGTGGGGGTCAGTGAGAGAGAGACTGGAGGGGTCAGTGAGAGAGAGACTGGAGAATGGGGGGGGGTCAGTGAGAGAGAGACTGGGGAATGGGGGGGCAGTGAGAGAGAGACTGGGGAAAGTGGGGGTCAGTGAGAGAGAGACTGGAGGGGTCAGTGTGTGAGAGACTGGGGAATGGGGGGGCAGTGAGAGAGATTCTGGTGAATGTGGGGGTCAGTGAGAGAGACTGGGGAATGGGGGGGGCAGTGAGAGAGAGACTGGGGAATGCGGTGGGGGCAGTGACAGAGAGACTGGGTAACTGGGGGGGGGGTCAGTGTGTGAGAGACTGGGGAATGGGGGAGGCATTGAGAGAGATACTGGTGAATGGGGGGTCAGAGGGAGCGAGACTGGGGAATGGGGGTTCATTGAGAGAGAGACTGGGGAATGGTGAGGGTCAGCGAGACAGATACTGGTGAATGTGGGGGTCAGTGAGAGAGACTGGGGAATGGAGGGGGTCAGTGAGAGAGATACTGGTGAATGTGGGGGTCAGTGAGAGAGACTGGGGAATGGGGGCGCAGTGTGAGAGTGACTGGGGAATGGGGGTTCATTGAGAGAGAGACTGGGGAATGGGGGTTCATTGAGAGAGAGACTGGGGAATGGGAGGGGCAGTGAGAGAGAGACTGGGGAATGGGGGGGTGCAGTGAAAGAGAGACTGGGTAACTGTGGGGGGGGGTGGTCAGTGTGTGAGAGACTGGGGAATGGGGGGGGCAGTGAGAGAGACTGGGGAATGGGGGGGTTCAGAGAGAAAGAGACTGGTGAATGTGGGGGTCAGTGAGAGAGACTGGGGAATGGGGCGGTCAGAGAGAGAGAGACTGGGGAATGGGGGGGGCAGTGTGAGTGAGACTGGGGAATGGGGGGTCAGAGAGTGAGAGACTGGGGAATGGGGGGGGGTCAGAGAGAGAGAGACTGGGGAATGGGGGGGTCAGAGAGAGAGAGACTGGGGAAAGGGGGGGTCAGTGAGAGAGACTGGTGAATGGGGGGGTCAGAGAGAGAGAGACTGGGGAATGGAGAGGGCAGTGTGAGAGAGACTGGGGAATGGGGGTTCATTGAGAGAGAGACGGGAATGGGGAGGGTCAGAGATAGAGAGACTGGGGAATGGGGGGGGTCAGAGAGAGAGAGACTGGGGAAAGGGGGGGTCAGTGAGAGAGACTGGTGAATGTGGGGGTCAGTGAGAGAGAGACTGGGGAATGGGGAGGGTCAGAGATAGAGAGACTGGGGAATGGGGGGGGGGGGGTCAGAGAGAGAGAGACTGGGGAAAGGGGGGGTCAGTGAGAGAGACTGGTGAATGTGGGGGTCAGTGAGAGAGAGACTGGGGAATGGGGGGGGCAGTGTGAGAGAGACTGGGGAATGGGGGTTCATTGAGAGACGGGGGAATGGGGAGGGCAGTGTGAGAGAGACTGGGGAATGGGGGTTCATTGAGAGACTGGGGAATGGGGAGGGTCAGTGAGAGAGATACTGGGTAACTGGGGGGGGGTGGGGTCAGTGTGTGAGAGACTGGGGAATGGGGGGGGCAGTGTGAGAGAGACTGGGGAATGGGGGGTCAGAGAGAGAGAGCCTGGGAATGGGGGGTCAGAGAGAAAGAGACTGGGGAATGGGGGGGGCAATGTGAGAGAGACTGGGGAATGGGGGTTCATTGAGAGAGAGACTGGGGAATGGGGAGGGTCAGTGAGAGAGATACTGGGTAACTGGGGCGGGGGGGTCAGTGTGTGAGAGACTGGTGAATGGGGGGTCAGTGAGAGACAGACTAAGGAATGGGGGGGGATCTGTGAGAGAGACTGGGGAACGGGGCAACGGGTTTCGGCGAGAGATACGGGGGAATGAAGGGGGTCAGGAGACAGTCCGGGGAATGGGGTGTCCGTCAGAGAGACCAGAGAATGGGGGGGGTTCAGGGAGAGAGACTGGGGTATGCCGATGTCAGTGGGAGACTGGGGTATTGGGGAGTCAGAGAGAGAGAGAGTGGGGAATGGGTGGGTCAGTGAGAGAGAGACTGGGGAATGGGCTTTCAGTGAGAGAGAGACGAGGGACTGGGGGGCTTAACAAAGAACAAAGAACAGTACAGCACAGGAACAGGCCATTCGACCCTCCAAGCCTGCACCGATCTTGATGCCTGCCGAAACTAAAACCTTCTGCACTTCCGGGGTCCGTATCCCTCTATTCCCTTCCTATTCATGTATTTGTCAAGATACCTCTTAAACGTCTCTATCGTACCTGTTTCCACCACCTCCCCTGGCAGCAAGTTCCAGGCACTCACCACCCTCTGTGCAAAGAACGTGCCTCGCACATCCCCTCTAAACTTTGCCCCTCTCACCTTAAACCTATGTCCCCTAGCAACTGACTCTTCCACCCTGGGAAAAAGCTTCTGACTATCCACTCTGTCCATGCCGCTTATAACTTTGTAAACTTCTATCATGTCGCCCCTCCACCTCCGTCATTCCAGTGAAAACAATCCGAGTTTATCCAACCTCTCCTCATAGCTAATGCCCTCCAGACCAGGCAACATCCCGGTAAACCTCTTCTGTACCCTCTACAAAGCCTCCACGTCCTTCTGGTCGTGTGGCGACCAGAATTGCACGCAATATTCTAAGTGTGGCATAACTAAAGTTCTGTACAGCTGCAGCATGACATGCCAATTTTTATACTCTATGCCCCGACTGATGAAGGCAAGCATGCCGGATGCCTTCTTGACTACCTTATCCATCTGCGTTACCACTTTCAGTGACCTGTGGACCTGTACGCCCAGATATCTCTGCCTGTCAATACTCCTGAGGGTTCTGCCATTTACTGTATACTTCCCACCTGCATTATACCTTCCAAAATGCATTACCTCACATTTGTCCGGATTAAATTCCATCTGCCATTTCTCCGCCCACGTCTCCAACCGATCTATATCCTGCTGTATCCTCTGACAATCCTCATCACTATCCGCAACTCCACCAACCTTTGTGTCATCCGCAAACTTACTAATCAGACCAGCTACATTTTCCTCCAAATCATTTATATATACTACAAAGAGCAAAGGTCCCAGCACTGATCCCTGCGGAACACCACTAGTCACATCCCTCCATTCAGAAAAGCACCCTTCCACTGCTACCCTCTGTCTTCTATGACTGAGCCAGTTCTGTATCCATCTTGCCAGCTCACCTCTGATCCCGTGTGACCTTTTGTACCAGTCTGCCATGAGGGACCTTGTCAAAGGCTTTACTGAAGTCCATATAGATAACATCCACTACCCTTCCTTCATCAATCATCTTTGTCACTTCCTCAAAAAACTCGATCAAATTAGTGAGACACGACCTCCCCTTCACAAAACCATGCTGTCTCTCGCTAATAAGTTTGTTTGTTTCCAAATGGGAGTAAATCCTGTCCCGAAGAATCCTCTCTAATAGTTTCCCTACCACTGACAAAAGGCTCACAGACCTATAATTTCCTGGATTATCCTTGCTACCCTTCTTAAACAAAGGAACAACATTGGCTATTCTCCAGTCCTCTGGGACCTCACCTGTCACCAATGAGGATGCAAAGATTTCTGTCAAGGCCCCAGCAATTTCTTCCCTTGCCTCCCTCAGTATTCTGGGGTAGATCCCATCAGGCCCTGGGGACTTATCTACCTTAATGCTTTGCAAGACACCCAACACCTCCTCCTTTTTGATAATGAGATGACTGAGACTATCTACACTCCCTTCCCTAGGCTCATCATCCACCAAGTCCTCTCATTGCTGAATACTGATGCTAAGTACTCATTTAGTAACTCGCCGATTTCCTCTGGTTCCACACATAGATTCCCTTCTCTGTCCTTGAGTGGGCCAACCCTTTCCCTATTACCCTCTTGCACTTTATATATGTATAAAAAGCCTTGGGATTTTCCTTAATCCTGTTTGCCAATGACTTCTCATAACCCCTTTTAGCCCTCCTAACTCCTTGCTTAAGTTCCTTCCTACTGTCTTTATATTCCTCAAGGGATTCGTCTGTTCCCAGCCTTCCAGCCCTTACAACTGCTTCATTTCTCTTTTTGACGAGGCTCACAATATCCCGCGTTATCCAAGGTTCCCGAAACTTTTTTTAGAACATTACAGCGCAGTACAGGCCCTTCGGCCCTCGATGTTGCGCCGACCTGTGAAACCATCTGACCTACACTATTCCATTTTCATCCATGTGTCTATCCAATGTCCACTTAAATGCCCTTCAAGTTGGCGAATCTACTACTGCTGCAGGCAGGGCGTTCCACGCCCTTACTACTCTCTGAGTAAAGAAACTACCTCTCACATCTGTCCTATATCTATCACCCCTCAACTTGAAGCTATGTCCCCTCGTGTTTGCCATCACCATCCGAGGAAAAAGACGCTCACTATCCACCCTATCTAACCCTCTGATTATCTTATATGTCTCTATTAAGTCACCTCTCCTCCTCCTTCTCTCCAACGAAAACAACCTCAAGTCCCTCAGCCTTTCCTCGTAAGACCTTCCCTCCATACCAGGCAACATCCTAGTAAATCTCCTCTGCACCCTTTCCATAGCTTCCACATCCTTCCTATAATGCGGTGACCAGAACTGCACGCAATACTCCAGGTGCGGTCGCACCAGAGTTTTGTACAGCTGCAGCATGACCTCGTGGCTCCGAAACTCGACCCCCCTACTAATAAAAGCTAACACACCATATGCCTTCTTAACAGCCCTATTAACCTGGTTAGCAACCTTCAGGGATTTATGCACCTGGACACCAAGATCTCTCTGTTCATCTACACTACCAAGAATCTTCCCATTAGCCCAGTGCTCTGCATTCCTGTTACTCCTTCCAAAGTGAATCACCTCACACTTTTCCGCATTAAACTCCATTTGCCATCTCTCAGCCCAGCTCTGCAGCCTATCTATGTCTCTCTGTACCCTACAACATCCTTCAGCACTATCCACAACTCCACCGACCTTAGTGTCATCTGCAAATTTACTAACCCACCCTTCTACACCCTCTTCCAGGTCATTTATAAAAATGACAAACAGCAGTGGCCCCAAAACAGATCCTTGCGGTACACCACTAGTAACTAAACTCCAGGATGAACATTTGCCATCAACCACCACCCTCTGTCTTCTTTCAGCTAGTCAATTTCTGATCCAAAGCTCTAAATCGCCTTCAACCCCATACTTCCGTATTTTCTGCAATAGCCTACCGTGGGGAACCTTATCAAACGCCTTACTGAAATCCATATACACCACATCCACTGCTTTACCCTCATCCACCTGTTTGGTCACCTTCTCGAAAAACTCAATAAGGTTTGTGAGGCACGACCTACCCGTCACAAAACCGTGCTGACTATCTCTAATGTACTTATTCTTTTCAAGATGATTATAAATCCTGTCTCTTATAACCTTTTCCAACATTTTACCCACAACCGAAGTAAGGCTCACAGGTCTATAATTACCAGGGCTGTCTCTACTCCCCTTCTTGAACAAGGGGACAACATTTGCAATCCTCCAGTCTTCCGGCACTATTCCTGTCGACAATGACGACATAAAGATCAAGGACAAAGGCTCTGCAATCTCCTCCCTCGCTTCCCAGAGAATCCTAGGATAAATCCCATCTGGCCCAGGGGACTTATCTATTTTCACACCTTCCAAAATTGCTAACACCTCCTCCTTGTGAACCTCAATCCCATCTAGCCTCGTAGCCTGAATCTCAGTATTCTCAACAACATTTTCTTTCTCTACTGTAAATACTGACGCAAAATATTCATTTAACACTTCCCCTATCTCCTCTGATTCCACACACAACTTCCCACTACTATCCTTGATTGGCCCTAATCTAACTCTAGTCATTCTTTTATTCCTGATATACCTATAGAAAGCCTTAGGGTTTTCCCTGATCCGAACCACCAATGACTTCTCGTGTCCTCTCCTTGCTCTTCTTAGCTCTCCCTTTAGATCCTTCCTGGCTAGCTTGTAGCTCTCAAGCGCCCTAACTGAGCCTTCACGTCTCATCCTAACATAAGCCTTCTTCTTCCTCTTGACAAGCGCTTCAACTTCTTTAGTAAACCACGGCTCCCTCGCACGACAACTTCCTCCCTGCCTCACAGGTACATACTTATCAAGGACACGCAGTAGCTGCTCCTTGAATAAGCTCCACATTTCGATTCTTCCCATCCCCTGCAGTTTCCTTCCCCATCCTACGCATCCTAAATCTTGCCTAATCGCATCATAATTTCCTTTCCCCCAGTTATAATTCTTGCCCTGCGGTATATACCTGTCCCTGCCCATCGCTAAGGTAAACCTAACCGAATTGTGATCACTATCACCAAAGTGCTCACCTACATCTAAATCTAACACCTGGCCGGGTTCATTTCCCAGTACCAAATCCAATGTGGCATCGCCCCTGGTTGGCCTGTCTACATACTGTGTCAGAAAACCCTCCTGCACACACTGAACAAAAACTGACCCATCTAAAGTACTCGAACTATAGTATTTCCAGTCGATATTTGGAAAGTTAAAGTCCCCCATAACAACTACCCTGTTACTCTCACCCCTGTCGAGAATCATCTTCGCTATCCTTTCCTCTACATCTCTGGAACTGTTCGGAGGTCTATAAAAGACTCCCAACAGGGTAACCTCACCTCTCCTGTTTCTAACCTCAGCCCATACTACCTCAGTAGACGAGTCCTCAAACGTCCTTTCTGTCGCTGTAATACTCTCCTTGATTAACAATGCCACACCCCCCCCTCTTTTACCATCTTCTCTGTTCTTACTGAAACATCTAAATCCCGGAATCTGCAACATCCATTCCTGCCCCTGCTCTACCCATGTCTCCGAAATGGCCACTACATCGAGATCCCAGGTACCAACCCATGCTGCAAGCTCACCCACTTTATTCCGGATGCTCCTGGCGTTGAAATAGACACACTTTAAACCAGGTTCTTGCTTGCCAGTGCCCTCTTGCGTCCTTGTAACCATATCCCTGACCTCACTACTCTCAACATCCTTCTTCCTCACAGGAACATGCTGGTCCTGGATTCTAATCAACTGACATTTGAAAGACTCCCACGTCAGATGTTGATTTACCCTCAAACAGCCGCCCCCAATCTAAATTCTTCAGTTCCTGCCTAATATTGTTATAATTATCCTTCCCCCAATTTAGCACCTTCACCCGAGGACTACTCTTATCCTTATCCACAAGTACCTTAAAACTTATGGAATTATGGTCACTGTTCCCGAAATGCTCCCCTACTGAAACTTCGACCACCTGGCCGGGCTCATTCCCCAATACCAGGTCCAGAATGGCCCCATCCCTAGTTGGACTATCTACATATTGTTTCAAGAAGCCCTCCTGGATGCACCTCACAAATTCTGCCCCATCCAAGCCCCTAGCACTAAGTGAGTCCCAGTCAATATAGTGGAAGTTAAAATCACCCACCACTACAACCCTGTTACCTTTACATCTTTCCAAAATCTGTCTACATATCTGCTCCTCTACCTCCCGCTGGCTGATGGGGGGCCTGTAGAAAACCCCCAACATCGTGACTGCACCCTTCCTATTCCTGAGCTCCACCCATATTGCCTCGCTGCATGACCCCTCTGAGGTGTCCTCCCGCAGTACAGCTGTGATATTCTCCTTAACCAGTAATGCAACTCCCCCACCCCTTTTACATCCCCCTCTATCTCGCTTGAATCTTCTAAATCCTGGAACATTTAGCTGCCAATCCTGTCCTTCCCTCAACCAAGTCTTTGTAATAGCAACAACATCATAGTTCCAAGTACTAATCCAAGCTCTAAGTTCATCTGCCTTACCTGTTATACTTCTCGTATTGAAACAAATGCACTTCAGACCACCAGTCCCGCTGTTCTCCGCAACATCTCCCTGCCTGCTCTTCCTCTTAGTCTTACTGGCCTTATTTACTAGTTCCCCCTCATTTATTTCACCTGCTTTCCTACTGCTCTGGTTCCTACCCCCCTGCCACACTAGTTTAAACCCTCCCGAGTGACGCTAGCAAACCTCGCAGCCAGGATATTTGTGCCCCTCCAGTTTAGATGCAACCCGTCCTTCTTGTACAGGTCCCATCTGTCCCTGAAGAGATCCCAATGGTCCAGATATCTGAAACCCTCCCTTCTACACCAGCTGTTCAGCCACGTGTTTAGCTGCACTATCTTCCTATTTCTAGCCTCACTGGCACGTGGCACAGGGAGTAATCCCGAGATTACAACCCTAGAGGTCCTGGAATGGGGGTGGTCAGTGAGGGAGACTGGGGATTGGGGGGTTCAGGGAGGGAGATTGGGGAATGGGGGGGTCAGTGAGAGAGAGACTGGTGAATGGGGGTTCAGTGAGAGAGAGACAGGGAATGAGGTTCAGTGACAGAGACTGGGGAATGGGCATTCAGTGAGAGAGAGACTGGGGAATGGGAGGGGGTTCAGTGAAAGGGAGACTGGGGAATGGGGGGGTGGTCAGTGAGAGAGACTGGAAAATCGGAGGGGTCAGAGAGAGAGACTGGGGAATGGGGGGGTGGTCAGTGTGAGACTGCGGAATGGGGGTGATCAGTGAGAGAGACTGGGGAATCAGAGGGTCAGTGAGAGAGAGACTGGGTAATGGGGGGGATCAGTGAGAAAGAGACTGGGGAATGGGGGGAAGGTCAGTGAGAGAGAGACTGGGTAATGGGGGGGATCAGTGAGAAAGAGACTGGGGAATGGGGGGAAGGTCAGTGAGAGAGAGACTGGGGAATGGGGGGGGGGGTGGTCAGTGTGAGACTCCGGAATCGGGGGGATCAGTGAGAGAGACTGGGGAATCAGAGGGTCAGTGAGAGAGAGCCTGGGGAATGGGGGGGGGGGGGGGAATCAGTGAGAAAGAGACTGGGGAATGGGGCGGGGGGTCGATGAGAGAGATACTGGGTAACTGGGGGAAGGTCAGTGAGAGAGAGACTGGGGAATGGGGGTTCAGTGAGAGAGACTCTGGGGAATGGGAGCTCAGTGAGAGAGAGACTGGGGAATGGGGGTCAGTGAGAGAGAGGGACTGGAGAATGGGGGGGTTGGTCAGTGTGAGAGAGACTACGGAATGTGGGGGGATCTGTGAGAGAGACTGGGGAATGGGGACAATTGTTTCGGGGAGAGGTACTGGGGAATGAAAGGGGTCAGGAGAGAGTCCGGGGAATGGGGTACCAGTCAGAGAGACTGGAGGATGGTGGGGGGGTGGTCAGAGAGAGAGACTGGAGTATGCCGGTGTCAGTGGGAAAAAGACTGGGGTATTGGGGAGTCAGAGAAAGAGAGTGGGGAATGGGGGCTCAGTGAGAGAGACTGGGGATTGGGGGGGGGGGTGTCAGGGAGAGAGAGACGGGAATGGGGGTGTCAGTCAGAGATAGACTGGGCAATGGTGGGGTCAGTGAAAGAGAGACTGGGGAATGGGAGGGGTCAATGAGAGAGAGACTGGGGAATGGGGGGGTCAATCAGAGAGAGAGTGGGGAATGGGGGCCAGTGAGAGAGACTGGAGAATGGTGGGGTGGTCAGTGTGAGAGAGACTGTGGAATAGGAGGGTCAATGAGAGAGAGACTGGGGAATGGGGGGATCAGTGAGAGAGAGACTGGGGTATTGGGGAGTCAGAGAGAGAGAGTGGGGAATGGGGGCTCAGTGAGAGAGACTGGGGATTGGGGGGGGTGGTCAGGGAGAGAGACGGGAATGGGGGTGTCAGTCAGAGAGAGACTGGGCAATGGGGGCTTCAGTGAAAGAGAGACTGGGGAATGGGAGGGGTCAATGAGAGAGAGAATGGGGAATGGGGGGGGGCGGTCAGGGAGAGAGAGACTGGGGTATGCCGGTGTCAGTGGGAGAGAGACTGGGGTATTTGGGAGTCAGAGAGAGAGAGTGGGGAATGGGGGCTCAGTGAGAGAGACTGGAGAATGGTGGGGTGGTCAGTGTGAGAGAGACTGTGGAATAGGAGGGTCAGTGAGAGAGAGACTGGGCAATGGGGGCTTCAGTGAAAGAGAGACTGGGGAATGGGAGGATCAGTGAGAGAGAGACTGGGGAATGGGGGAATCAGTGAAAGAGAGACTGGGGAATGGGAGGGGTCAATGAGAGAGAGACTGGTTGAGAGAGTGGTTAATAAAGCATTCAGTATCCAGGGCTTTATTAATAGGGGAATAGAGTACAAGAGCAAGGAAGTTATGTTGAACTTGTATAAGACACTAGTTCAGCCTCAGCTGGAATTTTGTGTCCAGTTCTGGGCACCGCACTTGAGGAAAGACGTGAGGTCATTGGAGAGAGTAGAGAAGAGATTCACAAGCATGGTTCCAGGGATGAGGAATTTCAGTTATGAAGATAGATTGGAGAAGTTAGGACTGTTTTCCCTGGAGAAGAGAAGGCTGAGAGGTGATTTGATGGAGGTATTCAAAATCATGAGGGGTCTGAACAGAGTAGATAGAGAGAAACTGTTCCCACTTGTGAAAGGATCGAGAACGAGAGGGCACAGATTTAAGGTATTTGGTAAGAAAAGCAAAAATGACATGAGGGAAAACTTTTTTACACAGCGCGTAGTTAAGGTCTGGAATATGCTGCCTCAGAACGTGGTGGAGGCAGGTTCAACTGAAGCATTCAAAAGGGAATTAGACAGTTATATGAAAAGGAAGAATGTGCAGGGTTATGGGGGGAAGGCAGGGGAATGGAACTGAGGGAGCTGCTCTTTCAGAGAGCCGGCGTGGACACGATGGGCCGAATGGCCTCCTTCTGTGCTGTAATAATTCTGTGATTCTATGAGGGTTGGAGAAGTTCAATTGGCTGGAGTGTAGGCTCAATTTGATTTTGCTCTGTGTTTTGTGAATCTTTGTTTACAGCCAGAAGCCCAGGTGGTTTGGAGACTATCGACAGCAGCAATGGGCATGAGGCTGAGAGTGAGGCCATTGTCAGTCCTCGTCATCCTTCTCACCCTCTTCAAATATTCCCTCAATGTGAGAGGTAAGTAAGTAGAATCGAGCCTCACTGAACACAGGGACTTGCTTTGCCTGTGCCTGTTTTCTCTCTCTGTTATTTTGTGCCTTGTTTCTTTGTCAGATGTTCACTGGTTATTATCTTGTTGTCACTCACAGCAATGTCGACACTGGAGAAACCCAGCATTACTCGCTGCCGCTCGCCAGACAAGGAGACGTTTACCTGTTGGTGGGAGCCAGGTTCTGACGGAGGGTTACTGACCAATTACACACTGTGGTACAGTGTGGAGGGGTAAGCGCAGCTGCACTGTGGCGTCACTCCACACCAGTAATCAGGAGTTCAAACTAGGGGGTGTTGGAGTGAGGACTCCATTCCCCATCCTGATGAAACTGAATCCATAGTCTGGGCACAGGGACCCGATCAGGCACCCATTCTGTACCAGGGAGCAGGGTGCCTCTGCTGCACCTTCACTGCTCTCAGATCCTTTCCCGTAACAATGGAGTTGCCCCTTTCGAATCATAGAATGTTTACTGCACAGAAAGAGGCCACTTGGCCTGTCATGTCTGTGCCGGTCAAAAAACGATCCATCTATTCTAATCCCACCTTCCAGCATTTGGTCCATACCCCTGCAGATTACAGCACTTGAGGTGCATATCCAGACTCCTTTTAAATGAGTTGAGGGTTTCTGCCTCAACTACCCTTTCAGGCAGTGAGTTCCAGACCATCACCACCCTCTGGGTGAAAAAGTATTTCCTCATCTCCCCTCTAATTTTTCTACCAATCACTTTAAATCTATGCCCCCTCGTCACTGACCTCTCTGCTAAGGTGAATAGACCCTTCACCTCCACTCTATCCAGGCCCCTCACAATTTTGTATATTTCAATCAGATCTCCCCTCAGCCTTCTCTGTTACAAGGAGAACAACCCCAGCCGATCCAATCTTTCCTCATAGCTGCATTTTTCCAGTCCTGGCAACATCCTCGTAAATCTCCTCTGTCCCCTCTCTAGTGCAATTACATCCTTTCTGTAATGAGGTGACCAGAACTGCACACATTACTCAAGTTGTGGCCGAACCAATCAGTTATACAGTTCCAGCATAACCTCCCTGCTCTTATATTCTATTCCACAGCTAATAAAGGAAAGGATTCCATATGCCTTCTTCACCACCTTATCGACCTGTCCTGCTACCTTCAGGGATCTGTGGACATTCACTCCAAGGTCCCTCACTTCCTCTACGCTTCTCAGTGTTTTTCCATTAATCGTGTATTCCTTTGCCTTGTTTGACTTGCTGTTTTTATTAACTCTGTTTCTCTCTCCACAGATACTGCCTGACCTGCTGAGTATTTCCAGCACTTGCTGTTTTTATTAACTCTGTTTCTCTCTTCACAAATACTGCCCGACCTGCTGAGTATTTCCAGCACTTGCTGTTTTTATTAACTCTGTTTCTCTCTCCACAGATACTGCCTGACCTGCTGAGTATTTCCAGCACTTGCTGTTTTTATTAACTCTGTTTCTCTCTCCACAGATACTGCCTGACCTGCTGAGTATTTCCAGCACTCGCTGTTTTTATTAACTCTGTTTCTCTCTTCACAGATACTGCCTGACCTGCTGAGTATTTCCAGCACTTGCTGTTTTTATTAACTCTATTTCTCTCTCCACAGATACTGCCTGACCTGCTGAGTATTTCCAGCACTCGCTGTTTTTATTCCAGAAAGCACAGTGTTGATATTGGGTGCTAAGAAACTGGGTTAAGAGTGACTCAGCCCTGGGGAGGTGTCTTGTTCAACAGCTTTGATTGCTGGTGTCTGTTCCAGTGAGATGGATGGGGAAGGGTCAGGAGGGAGTCCAGTTCGTGTTCCTAGCTGACTGATGTGTCTGCTCATCCACAGGGACAAGCTGGAGCACGAGTGCACAGACTACCAGACCATGGGCCCAAACAGCTGCTTCTTTGACAGGAATCACACCTCCATCTGGGTCATTTACACCATCACTGTCATCGCCACCAATCAGATGGGCAGCAGCAGATCAGATCCTGTCTTCATCGATGTGACCTACATAGGTGGGTGAGGACTGATATTTAACTACAGACTGCTTCACAACAGCCCTATCCAGGTGAATTCAAGAACTATCCCGGCACCCCACAGAGATAGATATATCTTAAGCAGGGCTACAGTCCGTCCAAACTAAGAGACAGGTATATCTTATCTGATGTTGGAATGTAGGACAGGCGTCAGGAGATGCCCTGGTAAGCGTGGGTCTATCCTGGCCAAGCTTCGGTCCCTTCTTCCAAAACTCCCCCTAGGCAGAGGCTTCACTGTCACCAACCTGCAGGTCACTGCAGCAATGGCCTGTGGTTAAATTCACAGGAACAGGAGGAGGCCATTCAGCCCCTCGAGACTATTACACAGGAACAGGAGGAGGCCATTCAGCCCCTCAACCCTGTTACACAGGAACAGGAGGAGGCCATTCAGTCCCTCGAGACTGTTACACAGGGACAGGAGGAGGCCATTCAGCCCCTCGAGACTGTTACACAGGGACAGGAGGAGGCCATTCAGCCCCTCAATCCTGTTACACAGGAACAGGAGGAGGCCATTCAGCCCCTCGAGACTGTTACACAGGAACAGGAGGAGATCATTCAGCCCCGCGAGACTGTTACACAGGAACAGGAGGAGACCATTCAGCCCCTCGAGACTGTTACACAGGGACAGGAGGAGGCCATTCAGCCCCTCAATCCTGTTAAACAGGAACAGGAGGAGGACATTCAGCCCCTCGAGAATATTACACAGGAACAGGAGGAGGCCATTCAGCCCCTTGAGACTGTTACACGGGAACAGGAGGAGGCCATTCAGCCCCTCGAGACTGTTACACAGGAACAGGAGGAGACCATTCAGCCCCTCGAGCCTGATACACAGGAACAGGAGGAGGCCATTCAGCCCCTCGAGACTGTTACACAGGAGCAGGAGGAGGCCATTCAGCCCCTCGACACTGTTACACAGGAGCAGGAGGAGGCCATTCAGCCCCTCGAGACTGTTACACAGGAGCAGGAGGAGGCCATTCAGCCCCTCGAGCCTGTTACACAGGAACAGGAGGAGGCCATTCAGCCCCTCGATCCTGTTACACAGGAGCAGGAGGAGGCCATTCAGCCCCTCGAGACTGTTACACAGGAGCAGAAGGAGGCCATTCAGCCCCTCGATCCTGTTACACAAGAACAGGAGGAGGCCATTCAGCCCCTCGAACTATACCAAAATTCGGCAGGAGCTGGGAAATGTAGATTGGGAGCAGCTGTTTGAAGGTAAATCCACATTTGATATGTGGGAGGCTTTTAAAGAGAGGTTGATTAGCGTGCAGGAGAGACATGTTCCTGTGAAAATGAGGGATAGAAATGGCAAGATGAGGGAACCATGGATGACAGGTGAAATTGTGAGACTAGCTAAGAGGAAAAAGGAAGCATACATAAGGTCTAGGCAGCTGAAGAAAGACGAAGCTTTGAAAGAATATCGGGAATATAAGACCAATCTGAAACGAGGAATTAAGAGGGCAAAAAGGGGTCATGAAATATCTTTAGCAAACAGGGTGAAGGAAAATCCCAAAGCCTTTTATTCATATATAAGGAGCAAGAGGGTAACTAGAGAAAGGATTGGCCCACTCAAGGACAAAGGAGGAAAGTTATGTGTGGAGTCAGACAAAATGGGTGAGATTCTAAATGAGTACTTTGCATCGGTATTCACCGAGGAGAGGGACATGACGGATGTTGAGGTTAGGGACAGATGTTTGATTACTCGAGGTCAAGTCGGCATAAGGAGGGAGGAAGTGTTGGGTATTCTAAAAGGCATTAAGGTGGACAAGTCCCCAGGTCCGGATGGGATCTATCCCAGGTTACTGAGGGAAGCGAGAGAGGAAATAGCTGGGGCCTTAACAGATATCTTTGCAGCATCCTTAAACACGGGTGAGGTCGCGGAGGACTGGAGAATTGCTAATGTTGTCCCCTTGTTTAAGAAGGGTAGCAGGGATAATCCAGGTAATTATAGACCGGTGAGCCTGACGTCAGTGGTAGGGAAGCTGCTGGAGAAGATACTGAGGGATAGGATCTATTCCCATTTGGAAGAAAATGGTCTTATCAGTGATAGGCAACATGGTTTTGTGCAGGGAAGGTCATGTCTTACCAACTTAATAGAATTCTTTGAGGAAGTGACAAAGTTGATTGATGAGGGAAGGGCTGTAGATGTCATATACATGGACTTCAGTAAGGCGTTTGATAAGGTTCCCCATGGTAGGCTGATGGAGAAAGTGAAGTCGCATGGGGTCCAGGGTGCACTAGCTAGATGGATAAAGAACTGGCTGGGCAACAGGAGACAGAGAGTAGCAGTGGAAGGGAGTTTCTCAAAATGGAGACGTGTGACCAGTGGTGTTCCACAGGGATCCGTGCTGGGACCACTGTTGTTTGTGAGATACATAAATGATTTGGAGGAAAGTATAGGTGGTCTGATTAGCAAGTTTGCAGACGACACTAAGATTGGTGGAGTAGCAGATAGTGAAGGGGACTGTCAGAGAATACAGCAGAATATAAATAGATTGGAGAGTTGGGCAGAAAAATGGCAGATGGAGTTCAATCAGGGCAAATGCGAGGTGATGCATTTTGGAAGATCCAATTCAAGAGTGAACTATACAGTAAATGGAAAATTCCTGGGGAAAATTGATGTTCAGAGAGACTTGGGTGTTCAGTTCCATTGTTCCCTGAAGGTGGCAACGCAGGTCAATAGAGTGGTCAAGAAGGCATACGGCATGCTTTCCTTCATCGGACGGGGTATTGAGTACAAGGGTTGGCAGGTCATGTTACAGTTGTATAGAACTTTGGTTCGGCCACATTTGGAATACTGCGTGCAGTTCTGGTCGCCACATTACCAAAAGGATGTAGATGCTTTGGAGAGTGTGCAGAGGAGGTTCACCAGGATGTTACCTGGTATGGAGGGCGCTAGCTATGAAGAGAGGTTGAGTAGATTAGGATTATTTTCATTAGAAAGATGGAGGTTGAGGGGGGACCTGATTGAGGTGTACAAAATCATGAGAGGTATAGACAGGGTGGATAGCAAGAAGCTTTTTCCCAGAGTGGGGGATTCAATTACTAGGGGTCACGAGTTCAAAGTGAGAGGGGAAAAGTTTAGGGGGGATATGCGTGGAAAGTTCTTTACGCAGAGGGTGGTGGGTGCCTGGAACGCGTTGCCAGCGGAGGTGGTAGACGCGGGCACGATAGCGTCTTTTAAGATGTATCTGGACAGATACATGAATGGGTAGGAAGTAAAGAGATACAGACCCTTAGAAAATAGGCGTCATGTTTAGATAGAGGATCTGGATCGGCGCAGGCTTGGAGGGCCGAAGGGCCTGTTCCTGTGCTGTAATTTTCTTTGTTCTTTGTTCTTTGTTCTTTGAACAGGAGGAGGCCATTCAGCCCCTCGAGCCTGTTACACAGGAACAGGAGGAGGCCATTCAGCCCCTCGATCCTGTTACACAGGAACAGGAGGAGGCCATTCAGCCCCTCGAGACTGTTACACAGGAACAGTAGGAGGCCATTCAGCCCCTCGATCCTGTTACACAGGAACACATGAGGAGGCCATTCAGCCCCTCGAGACTGTTACACAGGAACAGGAGGAGGCCATTCAGCCCCTCGAGACTGTTACACAGGAGGTGGAGGAGGCCATTCAGCCCCTCGAGACTGTTACACAGGAACAGGAGGAGGTCGTTCAGCCCCTCAAGTCTGTTACACAGGAACAGGAGGAGGCCATTCAGCCCCTCAAGTCTGTTACACAGGAACAGGAGGAGGCCATTCAGCCCCTCGATCCTGTTACACAGGAGCAGGAGGAGGCCATTCAGCCCCTCGAGACTGTTACACAGGAGCAGGAGGAGGCCATTCAGCCCATCGAGCCTGTTACACAGGAACAGGAGGAGACCATTCAGCCCCTCGAGCCTGTTCCGACATTCGATTAGATCATGGCTGATCTATATCTTAATTCCATAGAGCCATCGAAGTAGTCCATTTAGCCCGTTGAGTCCATGCTGGCTCTCTGTAGTGTTATCCAGTCAGTCCCATCCCCTGCTCTATCCCTGTAGCCCTGCAAGTCTATTTCTCTCAGGTGTCCAATCAACTTCCTACTAAAGTCATTTCCACCGCCCTTGTAGGCAGCGAGTTCCAGTTCATTACTGTGTAAAAAAGTTCTTCCTCATATTCCCCCTGCATCTCTTGCCCAAAATCTTCAATCTGTGTCTCCTAGTCCTTGTACCATCAGTTAATGGGGACAGTTTTTTCTTACCCATCTTATCTAAGCCTGTCGTAATCTTGAACACTTCTATCAAATCTCCCCTCAATCTCCTTTGTTCTAAGGACAACAACCCCAGCTTTTCCAACCTAACCTTGTAACTAAAATCCTCCATCCCTGGATCCATTGTGGTAAATCTCCTCTGCACCCTCTCAAGGACCCTCACATCCTTCCTGAAGTGTGATGACAAGAAAAAAAAAGGAAAAAGTGTTGGGTGTCTTGCAAAGCATTAAGGTAGATAAGTCCCCAGGGCCTGATGGGATCTACCCCAGAATACTGAGGGAGGCAAGGGAAGAAATTGCTGGGACCTTGACAGAAATCTTTGCATCCTCATTGGCTGCAGGTGAGGTCCCAGAGGACTGGAGAATAGCCAATGTTGTTCCTTTGTTTAAGAAGGGTGGCAAGGATAATCCAGGAAATTATAGGCTGGTGAGCCTTACATCAGTGGTAGGGAAATTATTAGAGAGGATTATTCGGGACAGGATTTACTCCCATTTGGAAACAAACAAACTTATTAGTGAGAGGCAGCATGGTTTTGTGAAGGGGAGGTCGTGTCTCACTAACTTGATTGAGTTTTTTGAGGAAGTGACGAAGATGATTGATGAAGGGAGGGCAGTGGATGTTATCTATATGGACTTCAGTAAAGCCTTTGACAAGGTCCTTCATGGCAGACTGATACAAAAGGTGAAGTCACATGGGATCAGAGGTGAGCTGGCAAGATGGATACAGAACTGGCTCTGTCATAGAAGACAGAGGGTGGGTGTTTTTCTGAATGGAGGAATGTGAGTTGTGGTGTTCCGCAGGGATCAGTGCGGGGACCTTTGCTGTTTGTAGTATATATAAATGATTTGGAGGAAAATGTAGCTGGTCTGATTAGTAAGTTTGCGGACGACACAAAGGTTGGTGGAGTTGCGGATAATGATGAGGATTGTCAGAGGATACAGCAGGATATAGATCGGTTGGAGACTTGGGCGGAGAAATGGCAGATGGAGTTTAATCCGGACAAATGTGAGGTAATGCATTTTGGAAGGTCTAATGCAGGTGGGAAGTATATAGTAAATGGCAGAACCCTCAGGAGTGTTGACAGGCAGAGAGATCTGGGCGTACAGGTCCACAGGTCACTGAAAGTGGCAACGCAGGTGGATAAGGTAGTCAAGAAGGCATACGGCATGCTTGCCTTCATCGGTCGGGGCATAGAGTATAAAAATTGGCAAGTCATGTTGCAGCTGTACAGAACCTTAGTTAGGCCACACTTAGAATATTGCGTGCAATTCTGGTCGCCACACTACCAGAAGGATGTGGAGGCTTTGGAGAGGGTACAGAAGAGGTTTATCAGGATGTTGCCTGGTCTGGAGGGCATTAGCTATGAGGAGAGGTTGGAAAAACTCGGATTGTTTTCACTGGAACGACGGAGGTGGAGGGGCGACATGATAGAGGTTTACAAAGTTATGAGCGGCATGGACAGAGTGGATAGTCAGAAGCTTTTTCCCAGGCTGGAAGAGTCAGTTACTAGGGGACATAGGTTTAAGGTGTGAGGGGCAAAGTTTAGAGGGGATGTGCGAGGCAAGTTCTTTGCACAGAGGGTGGTGAGTGCCTGGAACTTGCCGCCGGGGGAGGTGGTGGAAGCAGGTACAATAGCGACGTTTAAGAGGCATCTTGACAAATACATGAATAGGAAGGGAATAGAGGGATATGGGTCCCGGAAGTGCAGAAGGTGTTAGTCTAGGCAGGCATCAAGATCGGCGCAGGCTTGGAGGGCCGAATGGCCTGTTCCTGTGCTGTACTGTTCTTTGTTCTTTGGACACAATACTCCAGTTGGTGCCGAACCAGAGCTTTATAAAGGTTCAGCATAACTTGACTGCTTTTGTACTCAATGCCTCTATTTATGAAGCCCAAGATCCCATGTGCTTTACTAACCACTCTCTCAATATGTCCTGCCACCTTCAACGATCGATGCACATCCACCCCTAGGTCCCTCTGTTCCTGCACACTCTTTAGAACTGTGTCATAGTATATATTGGCTCTTCCTATTCCTTCTGCCAGAATTTATCACCTCACACTGGTCAGTATTAAATTCCATCTGCCACCTCTCTGCCCATTCTGCTCGCCTATCTATGTCCTGGTGCCTAGCAACATAGGAATATAGGAGCAGGAGCATGCCATTCAGCCCATCGAGACTGCTCCGCCATTCAATACGATCATGGCTGATTATCCACTTCAATGCCTTTTTCCCACACTATCCTCATATCCCTTCACAACCCTCTGAGTAAAGACATTTCTCCTCATTTCTGTCCTGTGGCTTCCCCCTTATTTTGAAATTATGTTCCCTGGTTCTAGACTCCCAACCAGGAGAAACATCTGACCTGCATCTACCCTGTCTGTCCCTTTAAGTATTTTGTAGGTTTCAATGAGATTACCTCTCATTTTTCGAAACTCTGGAGAATACAGGCCCAGTTTCCCCAAACTCCCTTCATAGGACAGTCCCGCCGTGCTGGGAACAAGTCTGGTGAACCTTCATTGCACTCCCTCTATGGCAATAATATCCTTCCTAAGGTAAGGAGACCAAAACTGCACACAGTACTCCAGGTGCTGTCTCAGCAAGGTTCTGTACAATTGAAGCAAGGAACTTATTGACAAGGACACCCAGGTCCCTTTGTTTATCTACACTTTCTAATCTCTTACCATTTAAGAAATACTCTGCACATCTGTTCCTCCTACCAAAGCGGATAACCTCACATTTTTCCACATTATATTCCATCTGCCACGTTCTTGCCCACTCACTAAGTCTGTTCAAATCCCCTTGAAGCCGCTTTGCATCTTCCTCACAACACACATTCCCACCTAGTTTTGTGTTATCCGTGAACTTGGAAATATTACATTTGGTCCCAACATCCAAATCATTGATATATATTGTGAACAGCTGGGGCCCAAGTACTGATCCCTGCGGTATCCCACTAGTCACAGACTGCCAATGCGAGAGTGACCTGTTTATTCCTACTCTCTGTTTTCTGTCTGTTAACCAATCCTTAATCCACACCAGTATATTACCTCCTATCCCATGTGCTTTAATTTTGCTAACCAACCTCCTGTGGGGGGCTTTATCAAAAACCTTCAAAAATCCAAGTATACCACGTCCACCGACTCCCCTTTATCAATTCTGTTAGTGACATCCTCAAAAAACTCCAACAGGTTCGTCAAACATGATTTCCCATTCATAAATCCATGTTGACTTTGCCCAATCAGATCATTATTATCCAAGTGTCCATTTATCACATCCTTTAGAATAGATTCTAATATTTTCCCAATGACTGTTCTAAGGCTAACAGGTCTGTAATTCCCTGTTTTCTCTTTCTCCCTCCCTTCTTAAATGGTGGGGTGACATTTGCTACCTTCCAATCTGCAGGAACCGTTCCAGAATCTATAGAATTTTGGAAGATGATCACCAATGCATCCACTATCTCCATAGCTACCTCTTTCAACACTCTGGGATGTAGAATATCAGGTCCTGGGGATTTATCAACCTTCAGCCCCATTAATTTCTCCAATACAACCTTCTTACTAATACTAATTTCCTACAATTCCTCATTCCCCCTAATCCCTTGGATCTCTAATTCTGGGAGATTTCTTGTATCTTCCTCAGTGAAGACAGACACAAAGTAATCATTTAGCTTCTCTGCCATTTCTCTGTTCTCCATTATAAATTCTCCTAATTCTGCCGGTAATGGACCCACATTTGTCTTAGCCAAATGTTTCCTTTTTAAGTACCTATAGAAGCTTTTACAATCTGTTTTTATATTTTTTGCTAGCTTACATTTATATTCTATTCTCCCTTCCTTTATCAGTTTATTGGTCCTCCTTTGCTGTATTCTAAAATCCTCCCAATCCTCAGGTTTACTACTAGTTCTGGCAATTTTATCGGCTTTTTCTTTTAATCTTTTATACTCCTTAACTTCTTTTGTTATCCATGGTTAACTGCCTTTAATTTTGGGGGTTTTGTGCCTTGAAGGAATGTATAGTTGCTGTAAACTATGTAATATTTGTTTCAAGACTATCCATTGTCTATGTACTGTCATACCTTTTAATGAATTTTCCCATTCCACCTCAACCAATCTGCCCCTCATACCTTCATAATTTCCTTTGTTCAAATTTAACACCCTGGCTTCAGATTGAACTACGTCACTTTCAAACATAATGTAAAATTCTAACATATTATGGTCACTCATCCCTAAAGGTTCTTTTACAATAAGATTATTAATTAGCCCTTTCTCATTACATAATACTAAATGTAAAATAGCCTGTTCTCTAGTCGGTTCCTCAACATACTGCTCTAGAAAACCATCCCTAACACACTCCAGAAACTCGTCCTCCATAGCATTTGTACTCATTAGGTTTACCCAGTCCATATGCAGATAAAAGTCACCTATGATTACTGTATCACCCATGCTACATGCTTCTCTAATCTCCTGATTAATGCCATTGCCCACACTACCGTTTGGTGGCCTATAAACAACTCCTACCAATGTTTGCTGCCCCTTGCTGTTTCTTAGCTCCACCCAAACAGATTCCACATTTTGTTCTTCTGATCTGAGATCCTCCCTTACTAATGTACTGAACCCATCCCTTATTATAAGTGCAACACCACATCCTTTTCCTTTTTGCCTGTCCTTCCTAAATGTCGAATATCCTTGAATATTGTCAGACCAGGCCCCCACCTGCCAAGAATGAGGCACATTAATTTTGTCATGAACATTGATTTTAAACTGCTACTGGAGTGAAGAAAGGACTTCTTAAACAGATCAGCCATGGCTGGAAAAGATATTTGCATATTAACAGACAGTGATCGGAAGGACAAACCAGCCATTCCCTGACACATTCAACACACAATGTACCTTGATCACCTGGTAATTGTGTGTAAGAGGAGCATTCCAGAGATTACTAAGGTGATACAATCCAAGACATAGTCAGACCAGTTAGTCACATGACTAACCTGCTTGGCAACCTGGGACCCTTTCTGAATTGTACAAACAATTTGAACTAAGAAAGTCCGTTGGCTCCTGAACTGAGAAGATCCCTCTCCTGTCTGCTCCCATCTCTTTCTCACAAGCCTCTGAATCCACTGATGACACATGAACCCCAAGAGAGAAAAGTCTCCTACAGCGAATAAGGTTTAAGAAGAATACTGGGCCCCAACGAAAAGCAAGACTGCCTACAATCAAGGATTGTTTAGTGAGCTCGAAGAACCATAACAACAACTCTTTAGATATTGCCTCAAACTTTTCCACTTTATTTTTCTCTTGCTCTTTTCTGTTTCTATTTGTATGTGTATATCGTGTATGCAAGCTAGCATGGCTGTGTCGTGCATCCGTAGGCCTTAACTGAATTCGAGTTTAAGTTTACTAAATTGCACCTTTTCTTCTGTAAACCTAAGAAAGCCTGTTTGTGCTGGTTTCTTTGCCTTATAATTGGAAAACAGTGAACAAGGATTCACCAAGGGGGAGTTAAAAACACAGTGTGTTTAAAATTAAACCCTGTTACAGTAAGACCAGATGAAGGCTGAAAGAGAACCCTAGACCTCCTTCTCACTTGGTCGTAACAGAAATTTTGCTGCTAGCGTCCGGAATTGATCCACGGACAAACGAAAGAAATTGGAAGTGGGAAGCCAAATTAGTCCCAAGCAAAAAAAGAGCAAGTTTTCAATACAGGTTTTCTTGTGGTTGTGTGTGATTGAATACGAACATGTCTGCAACTGAAGCTAGTAGCTCTCCAAGCAAGGGTGAAGTAACTTGGGATCAGTTAAAAGCTCAGACTATGGAGGAGTTGAGGAAAATGGTTGAGCAGTGTGGGATCACTGTATGTGGCAAGGCTAGGAAGTCTGAACTCCTAAGGCTAGTGGCCAACCATTTTACCCTTGAATCTGAAGAAGCTGAAGCAATGTTAGAAGCAGACCCAGACAGGGTATTGTTAGCAAAGATACAACTGGAACAGAGGAAACCTGAATTACAAGACAAGGAAAGAGAAAGGGAGAGACAGGAAAGAGAGAGAGAGGCAGGAGAGGGAGAAAGAAAGAGATTTCCAGAAGGAACGTGAAGAAAAAGAGAGAGGATAGAGAGAAAACAAGAGAGGAGAGAGAAAGAGAAAGAACTTTCCAGAAAGAATGCGAAGAGAGAGAGATGAAGCGGCTTGAGTTAACCAGGGGGCGACAGAGTAACCCCAGTGAAAGAATGGCCAATATGGAGGAACTGGGTACAGAATTATTAAAACTAACTCAACTAATTCCAAGATTCAATGAGGAGGATGTGGAAGTATTTTTTGTGTCCTTTGAGAAACTGGCAAGGCAGCTAAAATGGCCAGCTGAGACCTGACCTCTTTTACTACAAAACAAACGAACTGGAAAAGCCCATGAGGTTTATTCCCTGTTGCCAGATGAGAGTTCATCAAATTATAAACTAACCAAAAATACTATCCTCAGGGCATATGAATTCGTACCCGAAGCCTATCGCCAAAAGTTTAGAACCCTCAAGAAGCAAGCTAATCAAACTTGTCTGGAGTTTGAAAGAAGTAAGCAGCTGGCTTTTGACCAGTGGCTGAGGGCTCTTAAAGTACAGCTCAGCTATGAGAATCTCAGAGAAGTAATTCTGTTCGAGGAATTTAAACACTGTCTCCTGCTCTCCATAAAGACCCATGTAGAGGAGCAGAGGGTTCAGAGAGCCCAGCAAGCGCCGTTTTGGCCAATGAGTTTGCTTTAATTTATAAGTCGGTCTCCCAGGGGAAGCTTTCCTAATCAACCCCATAAATCCGAAAAGGACAAAGGGTGGGAAGGTGATAGGAGTCCATCAGTCCTGGGAGAGAAAGAAAAGCAGGAGATACAGGGGCCCCTCCTCCAGCCAAAAAGGAAGCTACTGTGAGCAGGAGTGAGACACAAAATCCAGTATGCTTCCATTGTAATAAAGAAGGGCATTTATTTATTTAGAGATACAGCACTGAAACAGGCCCTTTGAGGCCGACCATCAACCACCCCTTTATACTAATCCTACACTAATCCCATTTTCCTACCACATCCCCTATATTCCCCTACCTACACTAGGGGCAATTTATAATGGCCAATTTACCTATCAACCTGCAAGTCTTTGGCTGTGGGAGGAAACCGGAGCACTCGGCGAAAACCCACACAGACACAGGGAGAACTTGCAAACTTCACACAGGCAGTATCCAGAATTGAACCCGGGTCCCTGGAGTTGTGAGGGTGCAGTGCTAACCACTGTGCCACCCAAGCTAACTGCTGGAAACAAAGGGAAAACCTATAGGATTAACCAGGGCACACCTGCTCAGTGAAGGCAGGACCCTGATGGAAAGCACAGCAGCACAAGCTGTGGCTTTAACTGCAGTAAGAGTGAGACCCAGGAAGCTTATGGCAGCAAGTGCAGGAAAATTTAATAGGATTTCTGAAGGTTGTCAGGGTTTTGTGTCTAACCCCATACCCCTCGAGTAGGGCAAGCAAGCCCACAGTGATTCTCAGGGACACAGGGACCCTTTTACTGGGAAAAGGCTTGACCTTTCCCCCAGAGAGTGCAGTGAACATCACAATGGTGGTGAATGATGTTGGAGGGCAGTGTACGCCTGTACCTGTACACAGGAGTGCGACCTAGTTTCAGGACCGGTGACCGTAGGAATTGTCCCTAGTTTGCCTGTGGATGGGGTTGACCTGCTCCTAGGTAATGATCTGGTGGGGGTGTAGGTGGGAGCCCCCCCAGTAGTAAAAGAAAGACCACAGGAGGTCAGAGAGACAGGGCAGTGGCAGGAGACGGTCTCCTTTAGTGTCCCTGAATGTGTAGTGGATCAGGTCATGATCAAACCAGCTCCCCCAGAGGAGACAGCATTGGCACTGCAGGCAGATAACCATGAGGGCTGCCTGTCCAAGATTTCCTTTGGAAAGCTAGAAGACCCAGGGAATGAATTAAATGGATTTTCCCTAGTTGAGGCTCAGCGGGCTGACCCAGTATTCTGAGAGTTAGCACAGGCTGCCCAGTATGAAAATGAAGCAGAGGGAGTCCCTGAGATCACTACTATTTAAAGAATGAGGTACTGATGAGGAAATGGAGTTCTCCTCACAGACCTGAGAGCAAGGAGTGGACAGGATTTCACCAGTTAGTGGTGCTGCAGAGGTACCGGAGAGAAATATTAAGAAGGGCCCACGAGACTACAGTGGCTGTACATGTCGATATACGAAAGACCAAAGCCCACACTGGTGTTAGGAGGACCCTCCAGCAGAGGGCTGGTGAACTTGAAGGGAACCCCGCCGGGAACAAAAGGGGACAGTTAGGGACAAGGCTGGCAAAAGTTTAGAAAGAGAAGGGGAAAAAGTGACCGAGGGCAAGTTAAATGAAGTCCAGGAGGAATCCCGGATGAAAACCCTTATTGTCCAGTCAACCAACTCTGAGAAATGTGAAAAGATAGACCCCACATCCTCCTACGTAAATGCAGATGCTAGAAGCACCCCACCAGAGTTTCTAACAGGATTTACAGGAACCTGCAGAGACAAAGACAGACCTCTATGGGGCAGAGAAACTGTGAGGGTGATGCCTCACCTAGTCGAAGTACCATAAGGGAGTGCAGTAGAGTCTGTACAAATACCTGCAGACAGGAGTGTCCTCTGGGACAAAGGGGAGATTAGTAAAGAATCCTCCCCTGCAGTCAGAAGAAAGTAAACCATCCATTCCCCAAAGTTAAAAGTCTTTGCATGACTCAGCAAAGCACTGAAAGAGAGTTCAGGATAGACCCGCCCAACCACTCTTCTGGGGAAAATATTACCTCAGCAGGAACAAAGACCCTGGGCAGCCATGGAAATGGGCAAATGGAAGAGAAACGTCCCCAAAAAAGAACCACATGTTTATTGGGATGCCAAAAAAGGACAATTGTAGTAAGTTTTAGGATTTGTGAATGAAAGAGAAATGCATGGGTTTTTTCTGTATCTTATATTTTCTCTCAACCCTTTTACTGAAATGTGATTTTCTCAAATTGTATTTCACTCCGTTGGGTGCGGAGGTATCATGCTCGGCCCCCGACTGCCAAGAATGAGGCATATTAATTTTGTCATGAACATTGATTTTAAATTATTACTGGAGTGAAGAAAGGACTTGTTAAACAGATCAGCTGTGGCTGGAAAAGACATTTGCATATTAACAGGCAGTGATTGGAAGGACAAAGCAGCCATTCTCTGACACATTCAACCCACAATGGACCTTGATCACCAGGTATTGTGTGTAAGAGGAGCATTCCAGAGACTGCTAAGGTGATACAATCCAAGACATGGTCAGGACAGTTAGTCACATGAAGAAAGGTCACTGACCCGAAACGTTAACTCTGCTTCTCTTTCCACAGATGCTGCCAGACCTGCTGAGTGGTTCCAGCATTTCTTGTTTTACGTCAACAGGCTCCTCTTTATCCACAGCACATGTTACTCCTTCAAAGAACTCCAATAAATTGGTTAAACATGATTTCCCTTTCACAAAACCATGCTGACTATTCCAGATTACCTTGGTTTTTCCTAAGTGCACAGCTATAACCTCCTTGATGATTGATTCTAACACCTTCCCCGTGACAGACGTCAAGCTAACTGGCCGATAGTTATCTGTTTTATGCCTCCCCCCTTCTTTAATAGAGGGGTTACATTTTCTGCTTTCCAGTCTGATGGAACCTTTCCAGAATCTAGTAAATTTTGAAAAACTAACACCAACGCATCTACTACCTCATTAGCCACCTCTTTTAAGACCCTAGGACGAAGCCCATCAGGACCCGGGGACTTATCAGCCCACAGCTCCATTAGTTTGCTCAGCACTGCTTCCCTGGTGATTGTAATTTCACCAAGTTCCTCTCTTCCTTCCACCTCCTGATTTACAGCTATTACTGGAATGTTTTTTGTATCCTCTACAGTGAAGAGAGAAGCAAAATATTTGTTCATTTCATCTGCAATTTCCTTATTATCTACAATTCAATCCCCTTTCTCACTCTCATGGGGACCAACACTCTCTACTTTTTTCCTTTTTAAATACCTGTAGAAACTCTTGCTATCCATTTTTACATTTCCAGGTAGCTTCCTCTCATACTCTTATTTCTTTCTCCTGATTAACCTTTTAGTCATCCTCTGCCGTTCTTTATATTATGACCAATCATCTGACCTGCCACTCATCTTTGCGCAATTATATGCATTTTCCGTAAGTTTGATGCTTTCATTAACTTCTTTAGTTAACCACAGATGGTGGGTCCTCCCCTTAGAATTTTTCTTTATCGTAGGAATATACTTATCTTTCTCCTTAATCCCTCACAGTTCAACCAGAGCCACCATCCAACGTGAGCCTGCAGCTGAGGGTCGCCCAGGAGAAATCCTTCATCTTGGTGCAGTGGTCAGCGCCAGTGATGGCCGACACCCAGTCCGGGTGGATAACACTGAAATACAACCTACGTCTGAAACCCAAGGCACTGACCAAGTGGGAGGTAGGGTAAAATCTGACACTCCGAGTGTGAGGTAGGGGTCATTCTGAGAGTCCGAGTGGGAGCTAGGGGTCACTCTGAGTGTCCGAGTGGGATGTAGGGTCACTCTGAGAGTCCGAGTGGGAGCTAGGGGTCACTCTGAGTGTCCGAGTGGGATGTAGGGTCACTCTGAGTGTCCGAGTGGGAGGTAGGGTCCAGTCTGTGTCCAAGTGGGAGGTAGGGGTCACTCTGACTCTTCGAGTGGGAGGTAGGGGTCACTCTGAGTGTCCGAGTGGGAGGGAGGGTCACTCTGACTCTTCGGGTGGGAGGTAAGGGTCACTCTGAGTGTCCGAGTGGGAGGTAGGGGTCACTCTGACTCTTCGAGTGGGAGGTAGGGGTCACTCTGAGTGTCCGAGTGGGAGGGAGGGTCACTCTGACTCTTCGGGTGGGAGGTAAGGGTCACTCTGAGTGTCCGAGTGGGAGGTAGGGGTCACTCTGAGTGTCCGGGTGGGAGGTAGGGTCGTCTCTTAGTGTCCGAGTGGGAGGTAGGGGTCACTCTGTGTCCGAGTGGGAGATAGGGGTCACTCTGAGTGTCCGAGTGGGAGGTAGGGGTCACTCTGAGTGTCCGAGTGGGAGGGAGGGTCACTCTGACTCTTCGGGTGGGAGGTAAGGGTCACTCTGAGTGTCCGAGTGGGAGGTAGGGGTCACTCTGACTCTTCGAGTGGGAGGTAGGGGTCACTCTGAGTGTCCGAGTGGGAGGGAGGGTCACTCTGACTCTTCGGGTGGGAGGTAAGGGTCACTCTGAGTGTCCGAGTGGGAGGTAGGGGTCACTCTGAGTGTCCGGGTGGGAGGTAGGGTCGTCTCTTAGTGTCCGAGTGGGAGGTAGGGGTCACTCTGTGTCCGAGTGGGAGATAGGGGTCACTCTGAGTGTCCGAGTGGGAGGTAGGGGTAACTCTGACTCTCCGAGTGGGAGGTAGGGGTCACTCTGAGTGTCCGAGTGGGAGGTAGGGGTCACTCTGAGTGTCCGAGTGGGAGGTAGGGGTCACTCTGTGTGTCCGAGTGGGAGGTAGGGGTCACTCTGAGTGTCCGGGTGGGAGGTAGGGGTCACTCTGAGTGTCCGAGTGGGAGGTAGGGTAATTCTGACTCTCCGAGTGGGAGGTAGGGGTCACTCTGAGTGTCCGAGTGGGAGGTAGGGGTCACTCTGAGTCTCCAAGTGGGAGGTAGGGGTCACTCTGAGTCTCCGCGTGGGAGGTAGGGGTCACTCTGAGTGTCCGAGTGGGAGGTAGGGGTCACTCTGAGTGTCCGAGTGGGAGGTAGGGGTCACTCTGAGTCTCCGAGTGGGAGGTAGGGGTCACTCTGAGTGTCCGAGTGGGAGGTAGGGGTCACTCTGAGTGTCCGAGTGGGAGGTAGGGTCATTCTGAGTCTCCGAGTGGGAGGTAGGGTCACTCTGAGTGTCCGAGTGGGAGGTAGGGTCACTCTGAGTGTCCGAGTGGGAGGTAGTGTCCACTCTGAGTGTCCGAGTGGGAGGTAGTGTCACTCTGACTCTTCGAGTGTGAGGTAGGGGTCACTCTGAGTCTCCGAGTGGGAGGTAGGGGTCACTCTGAGTCTCCGTGTGGGAGGTAGGGGTCACTCTAAGTGTCTGAGTGGGAGGTAGGGGTCACTCTGAGTCTCCGAGTGGGAGGTAGCGGTCACTCTGAGTTTCCGAGTGGGAGGTAGGGTAATTCTGACTCTCCGAGTGGGAGGTAGGGGTCACTCTGAGTCTCCGTGTGGGAGGTAGGGGTCACTCTGAGTGTCTGAGTGGGAGGTAGGGGTCACTCTGAGTCTCCGAGTGGGAGGTAGCGGTCACTCTGAGTTTCCGAGTGGGAGGTAGGGTAATTCTGACTCTCCGAGTGGGAGGTAGGGGTCACTCTGAGTGTCCGAGTGGGAGGTAGGGGTCACTCTGAGTGTCCGAGTGGGAGGTAGGGTCATTCTGAGTCTCCGAGTGGGAGGTAGGGTCACTCTGAGTGTCCGAGTGGGAGGTAGGGTCACTCTGAGTGTCCGAGTGGGAGGTAGGGTCCACTCTGAGTGTCCGAGTGGGAGGTAGTGTCACTCTGACTCTTCGAGTGTGAGGTAGGGGTCACTCTGAGTCTCCGAGTGGGAGGTAGGGGTCACTCTGAGTCTCCGTGTGGGAGGTAGGGGTCACTCTGAGTGTCTGAGTGGGAGGTAGGGGTCACTCTGAGTCTCCGAGTGGGAGGTAGCGGTCACTCTGAGTTTCCGAGTGGGAGGTAGGGTAATTCTGACTCTCCGAGTGGGAGGTAGGGGTCACTCTGAGTGTCCGAGTGGGAGGTAGGGTCCACTCTGAGTGTCCGAGTGGGAGGTAGGGTCACTCTGACTCTTTGAGTGGGAGGCAGGGGTCACTCTGACTCTTCGAGTGGGAGGTAGGGGTCACTCTGTGTCCGAGTGGGAGGTAGGGGTCACTCTGAGTGTCCGAGTGGGAGGTAGGGGTCACTCTGAGTGTCTGAGTGGGAGGTAGGGGTCACTCTGAGTGTCCGAGTGGGATGTAGGGTCCACTCTGAGTGTCCGAGTGGGAGGTAGGGTCCACTCTGAGTGTCCGAGTGGGAGGTAGGGTCACTCTGACTCTTCGAGTGGGAGGTAGGGGTCACTCTGAGTGTCCGAGTGGGAGGTAGGGTAACTCTGACTCTCCGAGTGGGAGGTAGGGGTCACTCTGACTCTTCGAGTGGGAGGTAGGGGTCACTCTGAGTGTCCGAGTGGGAGGTAGGGTAACTCTGACTCTCCGAGTGTGAGGTAGGGGTCACTCTGAGTGTTCGAGTGGGAGGTAGGGGTCATTCTGAGTGTCCGGGTGGGAGGTAGGGTCACTCTGACTCTTCGAGTGGGAGGTAGGGGGTCACTCTCACTCTCCGAGTGGGAGGTAGGGGTCACTCTGAGTGTCCGAGTGGGAGGTAGGGTCCACTCTGAGTGTCCGGGTGGGAGGTAGGGTCACTCTGACTCTTCGAGTGGGAGGTAAGGGTCACTCTGAGTGTCTGAGTGGGAGGTAGGGATCACTCTGAGTGTCCGAGTGGGAGGTAGGGGTCACTCTGAGTGTCCGAGTGGGAGGTAGGGGTCACTCTGAGTGTCCGTGTGGGAGGTAGGGTCACTCTGACTCTTCGAGTGGGAGGTAAGGGTCACTCTGAGTGTCTGAGTGGGAGGTAGGGATCACTCTGAGTGTCCGAGTGGGAGGTAGGTCCACTCTGAGTGTCCGAGTGGGAGGTAGGGGTCACTCTGAGTGTCCGAGTGGGAGGTAGGGGTCACTCTGAGTGTTCGAGTGGGAGGTAGGGGTCACTCTGAGTGTCCGAGTGGGAGGTAGGGTCACTCTGACTCTCCGAGTGGGAGGTAGGGTCACTCTGAGTGTCCGAGTGGGAGGTAGGGTCCACTCTGAGTGTCCAAGTGGGAGGTAGAGTCCACTCTGAGTGTCTGAGTGGGAGGTAGAGTCACTCTGACTCTTCGAGTGGGAGGTCGGGGTCACTCTGAGTGTCCGGGTGGGAGGTAGGGGTCACTCTGAGTGTCCGAGTGGGAGGTAGGGGTCACTCTGACTCTTCGAGTGGGAGGTAGGGGTCACTCTGAGTGTCCGAGTGGGAGGTAGGGTAACTCTGACTCTCCGAGTGGGAGGTAGGGGTCACTCTGACTCTTCGAGTGGGAGGTAAGGGTCACTCTGAGTGTCTGAGTGGGAGGTAGGGATCACTCTGAGTGTCCGAGTGGGAGGTAGGGGTCACTCTGAGTGTCCGAGTGGGAGGTATGGTCCACTCTGAGTGTCCGAGTGGGAGGTAGGGATCACTCTGAGTGTCCGAGTGGGAGGTAGGGGTCACTCTGAGTCTCCGAGTGGGAGGTAGGGGTCACTCTGACTCTTCGAGTGGGAGGTAGGGGTCACTCTGAGTGTTCGAGTGGGAGGTAGGGGTCACTCTGAGTGTCCGAGTGGGAGGTAGGGTCACTCTGAGTGTCCGAGTGGGAGGTAGGGTCACTCTGACTCTTCGAGTGGGAGGTAAGGGTCACTCTGAGTGTCTGAGTGGGAGGTAGGGATCACTCTGAGTGTCCGAGTGGGAGGTATGGTCCACTCTGAGTGTCCGAGTGGGAGGTAGGGATCACTCTGAGTGTCCGAGTGGGAGGTAGGGTCACTCTGACTCTTCGAGTGGGAGGTAAGGGTCACTCTGAGTGTCTGAGTGGGAGGTAGGGATCACTCTGAGTGTCCGAGTGGGAGGTAGGGTCCACTCTGACTGTCCGAGTGGGAGGTAGGGGTCACTCTGAGTGTCCGAGTGGGAGGTAAGGGTCACTCTGAGTGTTCGAGTGGGAGGTAGGGGTCACTCTGAGTGTCCGAGTGGGAGGTAGGGTCACTCTGAGCGTCCGAGTGGGAGGTAGGGTCCACTCTGAGTGTCCGTGTGGGAGGTAGGGTCACTCTGACTCTTCGAGTGGGAGGTAGGGGTCACTCTCACTCTCCGAGTGGGAGGTAGGGGTCACTCTGAGTGTCCGAGTGGGAGGTAGGGATCACTCTGAGTGTCCGAGTGGGAGGTAGGGTCTCTCTGACTCTTCGAGTGGGAGGTAGGGGTCACTCTGAGTGTCCGAGTGGGAGGTAGGGTCCACTCTGAGTGTCCGAGTGGGAGGTAGGGTCCACTCTGAGTGTCCGAGTGGGAGGTAGGGTCACTCTGACTCTTCGAGTGGGAGGTAGGGGTCACTCTCACTCTCCGAGTGGGAGGTAGGGGTCACTCTGAGTGTCCGAGTGGGAGGTAGGGATCACTCTGAGTGTCCGAGTGGGAGGTAGGGTCTCTCTGACTCTTCGAGTGGGAGGTAGGGGTCACTCTGAGTGTCCGAGTGGGAGGTAGGGTCCACTCTGAGTGTCCGAGTGGGAGGTAGGGTCCACTCTGAGTGTCCGAGTGGGAGGTAGGGGTCACTCTGACTCTTTGAGTGGGAGGTAGGGGTCACTCTCGCTCTCCGAGTGGGAGGGAGGGGGTCACTCTGAGTGTCCGAGTGGGAGGTAGAGTCCACTCTGAGTGTCTGAGTGGGAGGTAGGGTCACTCTGACTCTTCGAGTGGGAGGTAAGGGTCACTCTGAGTGTCTGAGTGGGAGGTAGGGGTCATTCTGAGTGTCCGGGTGGGAGGTAGGGTCACTCTGACTCTTCGAGTGGGAGGTAGGGGGTCACTCTCACTCTCCGAGTGGGAGGGAGGGGGTCACTCTGAGTGTCCGAGTGGGAGGTAGAGTCCACTCTGAGTGTCTGAGTGGGAGGTAGGGTCACTCTGACTCTTCGAGTGGGAGGTAAGGGTCATTCTGAGTGTCTGAGTGGGAGGTAGGGATCACTCTGAGTGTCCGAGTGGGAGGTATGGTCCACTCTGAGTGTCCGAGTGGGAGGTAGGGATCACTCTGAGTGTCCGAGTGGGAGGTAGGGGTCACTCTGAGTGTCCGAGTGGGAGGTAGGGGTCACTCTGAGTGTCCGAGTGGGAGGTAGGGTCATTCTGAGTCTCCGAGTGGGAGGTAGGGTCACTCTGAGTGTCCGAGTGGGAGGTAGGATCACTCTGAGTGTCCGAGTGGGAGGTAGGGTCCACTCTGAGTGTCCGAGTGGGAGGTAGTGTCACTCTGACTCTTCGAGTGTGAGGTAGGGGTCACTCTGAGTCTCCGAGTGGGAGGTAGGGGTCACTCTGAGTCTCCGTGTGGGAGGTAGGGGTCACTCTGAGTGTCTGAGTGGGAGGTAGGGGTCACTCTGAGTCTCCGAGTGGGAGGTAGCTGTCACTCTGAGTTTCCGAGTGGGAGGTAGGGTAATTCTGACTCTCCGAGTGGGAGGTAGGGGTCACTCTGAGTGTCCGAGTGGGAGGTAGGGTCCACTCTGAGTGTCCGAGTGGGAGGTAGGGTCACTCTGACTCTTTGAGTGGGAGGCAGGGGTCACTCTGACTCTTCGAGTGGGAGGTAGGGGTCACTCTGTGTCCGAGTGGGAGGTAGGGGTCACTCTGAGTGTCCGAGTGGGAGGTAGGGGTCACTCTGAGTGTCCGAGTGGGAGGTAGGGGTCACTCTGAGTGTCCGAGTGGGATGTAGGGTCCACTCTGAGTGTCCGAGTGGGAGGTAGGGTCCACTCTGAGTGTCCGAGTGGGAGGTAGGGTCACTCTGACTCTTCGAGTGTGAGGTAGGGGTCACTCTCACTCTCCGAGTGGGATGTAGGGGTCACTCTGAGTGTCCGAGTGGGAGGTAGGGTCCACTCTGAGTGTCCGAGTGGGAGGTAGGGTCACTCTGACTCTTCGAGTGGGAGGTAGGGGTCACTCTGAGTGTCCGAGTGGGAGGTAGGGTAACTCTGACTCTCCGAGTGTGAGGTAGGGGTCACTCTGAGTGTTTGAGTGGGAGGTAGGGGTCATACTGAGTGTCCGGGTGGGAGGTAGGGTCACTCTGACTCTTCGAGTGGGAGGTAGGGGGTCACTCTCACTCTCCGAGTGGGAGGTAGGGGTCACTCTGAGTGTCCGAGTGGGAGGTAGGGTCCACTCTGAGTGTCCGGGTGGGAGGTAGGGTCACTCTGACTCTTCGAGTGGGAGGTAAGGGTCACTCTGAGTGTCTGAGTGGGAGGTAGGGATCACTCTGAGTGTCCGAGTGGGAGGTAGGGGTCACTCTGAGTGTCCGAGTGGGAGGTAGGGGTCACTCTGAGTGTCCGTGTGGGAGGTAGGGTCACTCTGACTCTTCGAGTGGGAGGTAAGGGTCACTCTGAGTGTCTGAGTGGGAGGTAGGGATCACTCTGAGTGTCCGAGTGGGAGGTAGGGTCCACTCTGAGTGTCCGAGTGGGAGGTAGGGGTCACTCTGAGTGTCCGAGTGGGAGGTAGGGGTCACTCTGACTCTTCGAGTGTGAGGTAGGGGTCACTCTGAGTCTCCGAGTGGGAGGTATGGGTCACTCTGAGTCTCCGTGTGGGAGGTAGGGGTCACTCTGAGTGTCTGAGTGGGAGGTAGGGGTCACTCTGAGTCTCCGAGTGGGAGGTAGCGGTCACTCTGAGTTTCCGAGTGGGAGGTAGGGTAATTCTGACTCTCCGAGTGGGAGGTAGGGGTCACTCTGAGTGTCCGAGTGGGAGGTAGGGTCCACTCTGAGTGTCCGAGTGGGAGGTAGGGTCACTCTGACTCTTTGAGTGGGAGGCAGGGGTCACTCTGACTCTTCGAGTGGGAGGTAGGGGTCACTCTGTGTCCGAGTGGGAGGTAGGGGTCACTCTGAGTGTCCGAGTGGGAGGTAGGGGTCACTCTGAGTGTCCGAGTGGGAGGTAGGGGTCACTCTGAGTGTCCGAGTGGGATGTAGGGTCCACTCTGAGTGTCCGAGTGGGAGGTAGGGTCCACTCTGAGTGTCCGAGTGGGAGGTAGGGTCACTCTGACTCTTCGAGTGTGAGGTAGGGGTCACTCTCACTCTCCGAGTGGGATGTAGGGGTCACTCTGAGTGTCCGAGTGGGAGGTAGGGTCCACTCTGAGTGTCCGAGTGGGAGGTAGGGTCACTCTGACTCTTCGAGTGGGAGGTAGGGGTCACTCTGAGTGTCCGAGTGGGAGGTAGGGTAACTCTGACTCTCCGGGTGGGAGGTAGGGGTCACTCTGACTCTTCGAGTGGGAGGTAGGGGTCACTCTGAGTGTCCGAGTGGGAGGTAGGGTAACTCTGACTCTCCGAGTGTGAGGTAGGGATCACTCTGAGTGTTTGAGTGGGAGGTAGGGGTCATACTGAGTGTCCGGGTGGGAGGTAGGGTCACTCTGACTCTTCGAGTGTGAGGTAGGGGGTCACTCTCACTCTCCGAGTGGGAGGTAGGGGTCACTCTGAGTGTCCGAGTGGGAGGTAGGGTCACTCTGACTCTTCGAGTGGGAGGTAAGGGTCACTCTGAGTGTCTGAGTGGGAGGTAGGGATCACTCTGAGTGTCCGAGTGGGAGGTAGGGGTCACTCTGAGTGTCCGAGTGGGAGGTAGGGGTCACTCTGAGTGTCCGAGTGGGAGGTAGGGGTCACTCTGAGTGTCCGTGTGGGAGGTAGGGTCACTCTGACTCTTCGAGTGGGAGGTAAGGGTCACTCTGAGTGTCTGAGTGGGAGGTAGGGATCACTCTGAGTGTCCGAGTGGGAGGTAGGGTCCACTCTGAGTGTCCGAGTGGGAGGTAGGGGTCACTCTGAGTGTCCGAGTGGGAGGTAGGGGTCACTCTGAGTGTTCGAGTGGGAGGTAGGGGTCACTCTGAGTGTCCGAGTGGGAGGTAGGGTCACTCTGAGTGTCCGAGTGGGAGGTAGAGTCCACTCTGAGTGTCTGAGTGGGAGGTAGAGTCACTCTGACTCTTCGAGTGGGAGGTCGGGGTCACTCTGAGTGTCCGAGTGGGAGGTAGGGGTCACTCTGAGTGTCCGAGTGGGAGGTAGGGGTCACTCTGACTCTTCGAGTGGGAGGTAGGGGTCACTCTGAGTGTCCGAGTGGGAGGTAGGGTAACTCTGACTCTCCGAGTGGGAGGTAGGGGTCACTCTGAGTGTTCGAGTGGGAGGTAGGGGTCACTCTGAGTGTCCGAGTGGGAGGTAGGGTCACTCTGAGTGTCCGAGTGGGAGGTAGGGTCACTCTGACTCTTCGAGTGGGAGGTAAGGGTCACTCTGAGTGTCTGAGTGGGAGGTAGGGATCACTCTGAGTGTCCGAGTGGGAGGTATGGTCCACTCTGAGTGTCCGAGTGGGAGGTAGGGATCACTCTGAGTGTCCGAGTGGGAGGTAGGGTCACTCTGACTCTTCGAGTGGGAGGTAAGGGTCACTCTGAGTGTCTGAGTGGGAGGTAGGGATCACTCTGAGTGTCCGAGTGGGAGGTGGGGTCCACTCTGACTGTCCGAGTGGGAGGTAGGGGTCACTCTGAGTGTCCGAGTGGGAGGTAGGGGTCACTCTGAGTGTCCGAGTGGGAGGTAAGGGTCACTCTGAGTGTTCGAGTGGGAGGTAGGGGTCACTCTGAGTGTCCGAGTGGGAGGTAGGGTCACTCTGACTCTCCGAGTGGGAGGTAGGGTCACTCTGAGTGTCCGAGTGGGAGGTAGGGTCCACTCTGAGTGTCCGAGTGGGAGGTAGGGTCACTCTGACACTTCGAGTGGGAGGTAGGGGTCACTCTCACTCTCCGAGTGGGAGGTAGGGGTCACTCTGAGTGTCCGAGTGGGAGGTAGGGATCACTCTGAGTGTCCGAGTGGGAGGTAGGGTCTCTCTGACTCTTCGAGTGGGAGGTAGGGGTCACTCTGAGTGTCCGAGTGGGAGGTAGGGTCCACTCTGAGTGTCCGAGTGGGAGGTAGGGTCCACTCTGAGTGTCCGAGTGGGAGGTAGGGGTCACTCTGAGTGTCCGAGTGGGAGGTAGGGTCACTCTGACTCTCCGAGTGGGAGGTAGGGTCACTCTGAGTGTCCGAGTGGGAGGTAGGGTCCACTCTGAGTGTCCGAGTGGGAGGTAGGGTCACTCTGACACTTCGAGTGGGAGGTAGGGGTCACTCTCACTCTCCGAGTGGGAGGTAGGGGTCACTCTGAGTGTCCGATTGGGAGGTAGGGATCACTCTGAGTGTCCGAGTGGGAGGTAGGGTCTCTCTGACTCTTCGAGTGGGAGGTAGGGGTCACTCTGAGTGTCCGAGTGGGAGGTAGGGTCCACTCTGAGTGTCCGAGTGGGAGGTAGGGTCCACTCTGAGTGTCCGAGTGGGAGGTAGGGTCACTCTGACTCTTTGAGTGGGAGGTATGGGTCACTCTCGCTCTCCGAGTGGGAGGGAGGGGGTCACTCTGAGTGTCCGAGTGGGAGGTAGAGTCCACTCTGAGTGTCTGAGTGGGAGGTAGGGTCACTCTGACTCTTCGAGTGGGAGGTAAGGGTCACTCTGAGTGTCTGAGTGGGAGGTAGGGGTCATTCTGAGTGTCCGGGTGGGAGGTAGGGTCACTCTGACTCTTCGAGTGGGAGGTAGGGGGTCACTCTCACTCTCCGAGTGGGAGGGAGGGGGTCACTCTGAGTGTCCGAGTGGGAGGTAGAGTCCACTCTGAGTGTCTGAGTGGGAGGTAGGGTCACTCTGACTCTTCGAGTGGGAGGTAAGGGTCACTCTGAGTGTCTGAGTGGGAGGTAGGGGTCACTCTGAGTGTACGAGTGGGAGGTAGGGTCACTCTGACTCTCCGAGTGGGAGGTAGGGTCCACTCTGAGTGTCCAAGTGGGAGGTAGAGTCCACTCTGAGTGTCTGAGTGGGAGGTAGGGTCACTCTGACTCTTCGAGTGGGAGGTAAGGGTCACTCTGAGTGTCTGAGTGGGAGGTTGGGATCACTCTGAGTGTCCGATTGGGAGGTAGGGTCCACTCTGAGTTTCCGAGTGGGAGGTCGGGGTCTCTCTGAGTGTCCGAGTGGGAGGTAGGGGTCACTCTGAGTCTCCGAGTGGGAGGTAGGGGTCACTCTGAGTCTCCGTGTGGGAGGTAGGGGTCACTCTGAGTGTCTGAGTGGGAGGTAGGGGTCACTCTGAGTCTCCGAGTGGGAGGTAGCGGTCACTCTGAGTTTCCGAGTGGGAGGTAGGGTAATTCTGACTCTCCGAGTGGGAGGTAGGGGTCACTCTGAGTGTCCGAGTGGGAGGTAGGGTCCACTCTGAGTGTCCGAGTGGGAGGTAGGGTCACTCTGACTCTTTGAGTGGGAGGCAGGGGTCACTCTGACTCTTCGAGTGGGAGGTAGGGGTCACTCTGTGTCCGAGTGGGAGGTAGGGGTCACTCTGAGTGTCCGAGTGGGAGGTAGGGGTCACTCTGAGTGTCCGAGTGGGAGGTAGGGGTCACTCTGAGTGTCCGAGTGGGATGTAGGGTCCACTCTGAGTGTCCGAGTGGGAGGTAGGGTCCACTCTGAGTGTCCGAGTGGGAGGTAGGGTCACTCTGACTCTTCGAGTGTGAGGTAGGGGTCACTCTCACTCTCCGAGTGGGATGTAGGGGTCACTCTGAGTGTCCGAGTGGGAGGTAGGGTCCACTCTGAGTGTCCGAGTGGGAGGTAGGGTCACTCTGACTCTTCGAGTGGGAGGTAGGGGTCACTCTGAGTGTCCGAGTGGGAGGTAGGGTAACTCTGACTCTCCGGGTGGGAGGTAGGGGTCACTCTGACTCTTCGAGTGGGAGGTAGGGGTCACTCTGAGTGTCCGAGTGGGAGGTAGGGTAACTCTGACTCTCCGAGTGTGAGGTAGGGGTCACTCTGAGTGTTTGAGTGGGAGGTAGGGGTCATACTGAGTGTCCGGGTGGGAGGTAGGGTCACTCTGACTCTTCGAGTGGGAGGTAGGGGGTCACTCTCACTCTCCGAGTGGGAGGTAGGGGTCACTCTGAGTGTCCGAGTGGGAGGTAGGGTCCACTCTGAGTGTCCGGGTGGGAGGTAGGGTCACTCTGACTCTTCGAGTGGGAGGTAAGGGTCACTCTGAGTGTCTGAGTGGGAGGTAGGGATCACTCTGAGTGTCCGAGTGGGAGGTAGGGGTCACTCTGAGTGTCCGAGTGGGAGGTAGGGGTCACTCTGAGTGTCCGTGTGGGAGGTAGGGTCACTCTGACTCTTCGAGTGGGAGGTAAGGGTCACTCTGAGTGTCTGAGTGGGAGGTAGGGATCACTCTGAGTGTCCGAGTGGGAGGTAGGGTCCACTCTGAGTGTCCGAGTGGGAGGTAGGGGTCACTCTGAGTGTTCGAGTGGGAGGTAGGGGTCACTCTGAGTGTCCGAGTGGGAGGTAGGGGTCACTCTGAGTGTCCGAGTGGGAGGTAGGGTCCACTCTGAGTGTCCAAGTGGGAGGTAGAGTCCACTCTGAGTGTCTGAGTGGGAGGTAGAGTCACTCTGACTCTTCGAGTGGGAGGTCGGGGTCACTCTGAGTGTCCGAGTGGGAGGTAGGGGTCACTCTGAGTGTCCGAGTGGGAGGTAGGGGTCACTCTGACTCTTCGAGTGGGAGGTAGGGGTCACTCTGAGTGTCCGAGTGGGAGGTAGGGTAACTCTGACTCTCCGAGTGGGAGGTAGGGGTCACTCTGAGTGTTCGAGTGGGAGGTAGGGGTCACTCTGAGTGTCCGAGTGGGAGGTAGGGTCACTCTGAGTGTCCGAGTGGGAGGTAGGGTCACTCTGACTCTTCGAGTGGGAGGTAAGGGTCACTCTGAGTGTCTGAGTGGGAGGTAGGGATCACTCTGAGTGTCCGAGTGGGAGGTATGGTCCACTCTGAGTGTCCGAGTGGGAGGTAGGGATCACTCTGAGTGTCCGAGTGGGAGGTAGGGTCACTCTGACTCTTCGAGTGGGAGGTAAGGGTCACTCTGAGTGTCTGAGTGGGAGGTAGGGATCACTCTGAGTGTCCGAGTGGGAGGTGGGGTCCACTCTGACTGTCCGAGTGGGAGGTAGGGGTCACTCTGAGTGTCCGAGTGGGAGGTAAGGGTCACTCTGAGTGTTCGAGTGGGAGGTAGGGGTCACTCTGAGTGTCCGAGTGGGAGGTAGGGTCACTCTGACTCTCCGAGTGGGAGGTAGGGTCACTCTGAGTGTCCGAGTGGGAGGTAGGGTCCACTCTGAGTGTCCGAGTGGGAGGTAGGGTCACTCTGACACTTCGAGTGGGAGGTAGGGGTCACTCTCACTCTCCGAGTGGGAGGTAGGGGTCACTCTGAGTGTCCGAGTGGGAGGTAGGGATCACTCTGAGTGTCCGAGTGGGAGGTAGGGTCTCTCTGACTCTTCGAGTGGGAGGTAGGGGTCACTCTGAGTGTCCGAGTGGGAGGTAGGGTCCACTCTGAGTGTCCGAGTGGGAGGTAGGGTCCACTCTGAGTATCCGAGTGGGAGGTAGGGGTCACTCTGAGTGTCCGAGTGGGAGGTAGGGTCACTCTGACTCTCCGAGTGGGAGGTAGGGTCACTCTGAGTGTCCGAGTGGGAGGTAGGGTCCACTCTGAGTGTCCGAGTGGGAGGTAGGGTCACTCTGACACTTCGAGTGGGAGGTAGGGGTCACTCTCACTCTCCGAGTGGGAGGTAGGGGTCACTCTGAGTGTCCGAGTGGGAGGTAGGGATCACTCTGAGTGTCCGAGTGGGAGGTAGGGTCTCTCTGACTCTTCGAGTGGGAGGTCGGGGTCACTCTGAGTGTCCGAGTGGGAGGTAGGGTCCACTCTGAGTGTCCGAGTGGGAGGTAGGGTCCACTCTGAGTGTCCGAGTGGGAGGTAGGGTCACTCTGACTCTTTGAGTGGGAGGTAGGGGTCACTCTCGCTCTCCGAGTGGGAGGGAGGGGGTCACTCTGAGTGTCCGAGTGGGAGGTAGAGTCCACTCTGAGTGTCTGAGTGGGAGGTAGGGTCACTCTGACTCTTCGAGTGGGAGGTAAGGGTCACTCTGAGTGTCTGAGTGGGAGGTAGGGGTCATTCTGAGTGTCCGGGTGGGAGGTAGGGTCACTCTGACTCTTCGAGTGGGAGGTAGGGGGTCACTCTCACTCTCCGAGTGGGAGGGAGGGGGTCACTCTGAGTGTCCGAGTGGGAGGTAGAGTCCACTCTGAGTGTCTGAGTGGGAGGTAGGGTCACTCTGACTCTTCGAGTGGGAGGTAAGGGTCACTCTGAGTGTCTGAGTGGGAGGTAGGGGTCACTCTGAGTGTACGAGTGGGAGGTAGGGTCACTCTGACTCTCCGAGTGGGAGGTAGGGTCACTCTGAGTGTCCGAGTGGGAGGTAGGGTCCACTCTGAGTGTCCAAGTGGGAGGTAGAGTCCACTCTGAGTGTCTGAGTGGGAGGTAGGGTCACTCTGACTCTTCGAGTGGGAGGTAAGGGTCACTCTGAGTGTCTGAGTGGGAGGTTGGGATCACTCTGAGTGTCCGATTGGGAGGTAGGGTCCACTCTGAGTTTCCGAGTGGGAGGTCGGGGTCACTCTGAGTGTCCGAGTGGGAGGTAGGGGTCACTCTGAGTGTCCGAGTGGGAGGTAGCGGTCACTCTGACTCTTCGAGTGGGAGGTAGGGGTCACTCTGAGTATCCGAGTGGGAGGTAGGGTAACTGACTCTCCGAGTGGGAGGTAGGGGTCACTCTGAGTGTTCGAGTGGGAGGTAGGGGTCACTCTGAGTGTCCGAGTGGGAGGTAGGGTCACTCTGAGTGTCCGAGTGGGAGGTAGGGTCACTCTGACTCTTCGAGTGGGAGGTAAGGGTCACTCTGAGTGTCTGAGTGGGAGGTAGGGATCACTCTGAGTGTCCGAGTGGGAGGTATGGTCCACTCTGAGTGTCCGAGTGGGAGGTAGGGATCACTCTGAGTGTCCGAGTGGGAGGTAGGGTCACTCTGACTCTTCGAGTGGGAGGTAAGGGTCACTCTGAGTGTCTGAGTGGGAGGTAGGGATCACTCTGAGTGTCCGAGTGGGAGGTGGGGTCCACTCTGACTGTCCGAGTGGGAGGTAGGGGTCACTCTGAGTGTCCGAGTGGGAGGTAAGGGTCACTCTGAGTGTTCGAGTGGGAGGTAGGGGTCACTCTGAGTGTCCGAGTGGGAGGTAGGGTCACTCTGACTCTCCGAGTGGGAGGTAGGGTCACTCTGAGTGTCCGAGTGGGAGGTAGGGTCCACTCTGAGTGTCCGAGTGGGAGGTAGGGTCACTCTGACACTTCGAGTGGGAGGTAGGGGTCACTCTCACTCTCCGAGTGGGAGGTAGGGGTCACTCTGAGTGTCCGAGTGGGAGGTAGGGATCACTCTGAGTGTCCGAGTGGGAGGTAGGGTCTCTCTGACTCTTCGTGTGGGAGGTAGGGGTCACTCTGAGTGTCCGAGTGGGAGGTAGGGTCCACTCTGAGTGTCCGAGTGGGAGGTAGGGTCCACTCTGAGTATCCGAGTGGGAGGTAGGGGTCACTCTGAGTGTCCGAGTGGGAGGTAGGGTCACTCTGACTCTCCGAGTGGGAGGTAGGGTCACTCTGAGTGTCCGAGTGGGAGGTAGGGTCCACTCTGAGTGTCCGAGTGGGAGGTAGGGTCACTCTGACACTTCGAGTGGGAGGTAGGGGTCACTCTCACTCTCCGAGTGGGAGGTAGGGGTCACTCTGAGTGTCCGAGTGGGAGGTAGGGATCACTCTGAGTGTCCGAGTGGGAGGTAGGGTCTCTCTGACTCTTCGAGTGGGAGGTCGGGGTCACTCTGAGTGTCCGAGTGGGAGGTAGGGTCCACTCTGAGTGTCCGAGTGGGAGGTAGGGTCCACTCTGAGTGTCCGAGTGGGAGGTAGGGTCACTCTGACTCTTTGAGTGGGAGGTAGGGGTCACTCTCGCTCTCCGAGTGGGAGGGAGGGGGTCACTCTGAGTGTCCGAGTGGGAGGTAGAGTCCACTCTGAGTGTCTGAGTGGGAGGTAGGGTCACTCTGACTCTTCGAGTGGGAGGTAAGGGTCACTCTGAGTGTCTGAGTGGGAGGTAGGGGTCATTCTGAGTGTCCGGGTGGGAGGTAGGGTCACTCTGACTCTTCGAGTGGGAGGTAGGGGGTCACTCTCACTCTCCGAGTGGGAGGGAGGGGGTCACTCTGAGTGTCCGAGTGGGAGGTAGAGTCCACTCTGAGTGTCTGAGTGGGAGGTAGGGTCACTCTGACTCTTCGAGTGGGAGGTAAGGGTCACTCTGAGTGTCTGAGTGGGAGGTAGGGGTCACTCTGAGTGTACGAGTGGGAGGTAGGGTCACTCTGACTCTCCGAGTGGGAGGTAGGGTCACTCTGAGTGTCCGAGTGGGAGGTAGGGTCCACTCTGAGTGTCCAAGTGGGAGGTAGAGTCCACTCTGAGTGTCTGAGTGGGAGGTAGGGTCACTCTGACTCTTCGAGTGGGAGGTAAGGGTCACTCTGAGTGTCTGAGTGGGAGGTTGGGATCACTCTGAGTGTCCGATTGGGAGGTAGGGTCCACTCTGAGTTTCCGAGTGGGAGGTCGGGGTCACTCTGAGTGTCCGAGTGGGAGGTAGGGGTCACTCTGAGTGTCCGAGTGGGAGGTAGCGGTCACTCTGACTCTTCGAGTGGGAGGTAGGGGTCACTCTGAGTATCCGAGTGGGAGGTAGGGTAACTGACTCTCCGAGTGGGAGGTAGGGGTCACTCTGAGTGTTCGAGTGGGAGGTAGGGGTCACTCTGAGTGTCCGAGTGGGAGGTAGGGTCACTCTGAGTGTCCGAGTGGGAGGTAGGGTCACTCTGACTCTTCGAGTGGGAGGTAAGGGTCACTCTGAGTGTCTGAGTGGGAGGTAGGGATCACTCTGAGTGTCTGAGTGGGAGGTAGGGTCCACTCTGAGTGTCCGAGTGGGAGGTAGGGATCACTCTGAGTGTCCGAGTGGGAGGTAGGGTCACTCTGACTCTTCGAGTGGGAGGTAAGGGTCACTCTTGAGTGTCTGAGTGGGAGGTAGGGATCACTCTGAGTGTCCGAGTGGGAGGTAGGGTCCACTCTGAGTGTCCGAGTGGGAGGTAGGGGTCACTCTGAGTGTCCGAGTGGGAGGTAGGGGTCACTCTGAGTGTTCGAGTGGGAGGTAGGGGTCACTCTGAGTGTCCGAGTGGGAGGTAGGGTCACTCTGACTCTCCGAGTGGGAGGTAGGGTCACTCTGAGTGTCCGAGTGGGAGGTAGGGTCCACTCTGAGTGTCCGAGTGGGAGGTAGGGTCACTCTGACTCTTTGAGTGGGAGGTAGGGGTCACTCTCACTCTCCGAGTGGGAGGGAGGGGGTCACTCTGAGTGTCCGAGTGGGAGGTAGAGTCCACTCTGAGTGTTTGAGTGGGAGGTAGGGTCACTCTGACTCTTCGAGTGGGAGGTAAGGGTCACTCTGAGTGTCTGAGTGGGAGGTAGGGATCACTCTGAGTGTCCGAGTGGGAGGTAGGGTCCACTCTGAGTGTCCGAGTGGGAGGTAGGGGTCACTCTGACTCTTCGAGTGGGAGGTAAGGGTCACTCTGAGTGTCTGAGTGGGAGGTAGGGATCACTCTGAGTGTCCGAGTGGGAGGTAGGGTCCACTCTGACTGTCCGAGTGGGAGGTAGGGGTCACTCTGAGTGTCCGAGTGGGAGGTAGGGGTCACTCTGAGTGTTCGAGTGGGAGGTAGGGGTCACTCTGAGTGTACGAGTGGGAGGTAGGGTCACTCTGACTCTCCGAGTGGGAGGTAGGGTCACTCTGAGTGTCCGAGTGGGAGGTAGGGTCACTCTGAGTGTCCGAGTGGGAGGTAGGGTCCACTCTGACTGTCCGAGTGGGAGGTAGAGTCCACTCTGAGTGTCTGAGTGGGAGGTAGGGTCACTCTGACTCTTCGAGTGGGAGGTAAGGGTCACTCTGAGTGTCCGATTGGGAGGTAGGGTCCACTCTGAGTTTCCGAGTGGGAGGTCGGGGTCACTCTGAGTGTCCGAGTGGGAGGTAGGGGTCACTCTGAGTGTCCGAGTGGGAGGTAGCGGTCACTCTGACTCTTCGAGTGGGAGGTAGGGGTCACTCTGAGTGTCCGAGTGGGAGGTAGGGTAACTCTGACTCTCCGAGTGGGAGGTAGGGGTCACTCTGAGTGTTCGAGTGGGAGGTAGGGGTCACTCTGAGTGTCCGAGTGGGAGGTAGGGTCACTCTGAGTGTCCGAGTGGGAGGTAGGGTCACTCTGACTCTTCGAGTGGGAGGTAAGGGTCACTCTGAGTGTCTGAGTGGGAGGTAGGGATCACTCTGAGTGTCCGAGTGGGAGGTAGGGTCACTCTGACTCTTCGAGTGGGAGGTAAGGGTCACTCTGAGTGTCTGAGTGGGAGGTAGGGATCACTCTGAGTGTCCGAGTGGGAGGTAGGGTCCACTCTGAGTGTCCGAGTGGGAGGTAGGGGTCACTCTGAGTGTCCGAGTGGGAGGTAGGGGTCACTCTGAGTGTTCGAGTGGGAGGTAGGGGTCACTCTGAGTGTCCGAGTGGGAGGTAGGGTCACTCTGACTCTCCGAGTGGGAGGTAGGGTCACTCTGAGTGTCCGAGTGGGAGGTAGGGTCCACTCTGAGTGTCCGAGTGGGAGGTAGGGTCACTCTGACTCTTTGAGTGGGAGGTAGGGGTCACTCTCACTCTCCGAGTGGGAGGGAGGGGGTCACTCTGAGTGTCCGAGTGGGAGGTAGAGTCCACTCTGAGTGTTTGAGTGGGAGGTAGGGTCACTCTGACTCTTCGAGTGGGAGGTAAGGGTCACTCTGAGTGTCTGAGTGGGAGGTAGGGATCACTCTGAGTGTCCGAGTGGGAGGTAGGGTCCACTCTGAGTGTCCGAGTGGGAGGTAGGGGTCACTCTGACTCTTCGAGTGGGAGGTAAGGGTCACTCTGAGTGACTGTGTGGGAGGTAGGGATCACTCTGAGTGTCCGAGTGGGAGGTAGGGTCCACTCTGAGTGTCCGAGTGGGAGGTAGGGGTCACTCTGAGTGTCCGAGTGGGAGGTAGGGGTCACTCTGAGTGTTCGAGTGGGAGGTAGGGGTCACTTTGAGTGTCCGAGTGGAAGGTAGGGTCCTCTCTGAGTGTCCGAGTGGGAGGTAGGGTCACTCTGACTCTTCGAGTGGGAGGTAGGTGTCACTCTCACTCTCCGAGTGGGAGGTAGAGGTCACTCTGAGTGTCCGAGTGGGAGGTAGGGTCCACTCTGAGTGTCCGAGTGGGAGGTAGGCATCACTCTGAGTCTCCAAGTGGGATGTAGGGGTCACTCTGAGTGTCCGAGTGGGAGGTAGGGACCACTCTGAGTGTCCGAGTGGGAGGTAGGTTCACTCTGACTCTTCGAGTGGGAGGTAGGGGTCACTCTCACTCTCCGAGTGGGAGGTAGGGTCACACTGAGTGTCCGAGTGGGAGGTAGGCATCACTCTGAGTCTCCAAGTGGGATGTAGGGGTGTCTCTGAGTGTCCGGGTGAGAGGTAGGGGCCACTGTCACTCTCTTCCTCTGAGTGGGAGGTAGGGGTGACTCTGAGTGGGAGGTAGGGGTCACTCTGAGTGTCCGAGTGGGAGGTAGGGTCCACTCTGAGTGGGATGTAGGGGTCGCTCTGAGTGTCCGAGTGAGAGGAAGGGGCCACTGTCACTCTCTTCCTCAGAATGGGAGGTAGGGGTCACTGAGTGTTCGAGTGGGAGGTAGGGGTCACTCACACTCTCCGAATGGGAGGTGAGGGACACTTTGAGTGTCCGAGTGAGAGGTAGAGGTCACTGTCACTCTCTTCCTCAGAGTGGGAGGTAGGGGTCACTCTCACTCTCTGAGTGGGAATTTATCGCAGCTGTACTGCGGGGGGACACCTCGGAGGGGTCGTGCAGCGAGGCAATATGGGTGGAGCTCAGGAATAGGAAGGGTGCAGTCACGATGTTGGGGGTTTACTACAGGCCTCCCAACAGCCAGCGGGAGGTAGAGGAGCAGATATGTAGCCAGATTTTGGAAAGATGTAAAGGTAACAGGGTTGTAGTGCTGGGTGATTTAAACTTCCCCAATATTGACTGGGACTCACTTAGTGCTAGGGGCTTAGATGGGGCAGAATTTGTAAGGAGCATCCAGGAGGGCTTCTTGAAACAATATGTAGATAGTCCAACTAGGGATGGGGCCATACTGGACCTGATATTGGGGAATGAGCCCGGACAGGTGGTCGAAGTTTCAGTAAGGGAGCATTTCGGGATCAGTGACCATAATTCCATAAGTTTTAAGGTACTTGTGGATAAGGATAAGAGTAGTCCTCGGGTGAAGGTGCTAAATTGGGGGAAGGCTAATTATAACAATATTAGGCAGGAACTGAAGAATTTAGATTGGGGGCGGCTGTTTGAGGGTAAATCAACATCTGACATGTGGGAGTCTTTCAAATGTCAGTTGATTAGAATCCAGGACCAGTATGTTCCTGTGAGGAAGAAGGATAAGTTTGGCAAGTTTCGGGAACCTTGGATAACGAGGGATATTGTGAGCCTCGTCAAAAAGAAAAAGGAAGCATTTGGAAGGGCTGGAAGGCTGGGAACAGACGAATCCCTTGAGGAATATAAAGTAGGAAGGAACTTCAGCAAGGAGTTAGGAGGGCTAAAAGGGGTCAGGAAAAATCATTGGCAAACAGGATTAAGGAAAATCCCAAGGCTTTTTATACATATATAAAGTGCAAGAGGGTAACCAGGGAAAGGGTTGGCCCACTCAAGGACAGAGAAGTGAATCTATGTGTAGAGCCAGAGGAAATGGGTGAGGTACTAAATGAGTACTTTGCATCAGTATTCACCAAAGAGAAGGACTTGGTGGATGATGAGCCTAGGGAAGGGAGTGTAGATAGTCTCAGTCATCTCATTATCAAAAAGGAGGAGGTGTTGGGTGTCTTGCAAAGCATTAAGGTAGATAAGTCCCCAGGGCCTGATGGGATCTACCCCAGAATACTGAGGGAGGCAAGGGAAGAAATTGCTGGGGCCTTGACAGAAATCTTTGTATCCTCATTGGCTACAGGTGAGGTCACAGAGGACTGGAGAATAGCCAATGTTGTTCCTTTGTTTAAGAAGGGTAGCAAGGATAATCCAGGAAATTATAGGTCGGTGAGCCTTACGTCAGTGGTTGGGAAATTATTAGAGAGGATTCTTCGGGACAGGATTTACTCCCATTTGCAAACAAACAAACTTATTAGCGAGAGACAGCATGGTTTTATGAAGGGGAGGTCGTGTCTCACTAATTTGATCGAGTTTTTTGAGGAAGTGACAAAGATGATTGATGAAGGAAGGGCGGTGGATGTTATCTATATGGACTTCAGTAAAGCCTTTGACAAGGTCCCTCATGGCAGACTGGTACAAAAGGTGAAGTCACACAGAATCAGAGGTGAGCTGGCAAGATGGATACAGAACTGGCTCAGTCATAGAAGACAGAGGGTAGTAGTGGAAGGGTGCTTTTCTGAATGGAGGGATGTGACTAGTGGTGTTCCGCAGGGATCAGTGCTGGGACCTTTGCTGTTTGTAGTATATATAAATGATTTGGAGGAAAATGTAGCTGGTCTGATTAGTAAGTTTGCGGACGACACAAAGGTTGGTGGAGTTGCGGATAGTGATGAGGATTGTCAGAGGATACAGTAGGATATAGATCGGTTGGAGACTTGGGTGGAGAAATGGCAGATGGAGTTTAATCCGGACAAATGTGAGGTAATGCATTTTGGAAGGTCTAATGCAGGTGGGAGGTATACAGTAAATGGCAGAAGCCTTAGGAGTATTGACAGGCAGAGAGATATGGGCGTACAGGTCCACAGGTCACTGAAAGTGGCAACGCAGGTGGATAAGGTAGTCAAGAAGGCATACGGCATGCTTGCCTTCATCAGTCGGGGCACAGAGTATAAAAATTGGCAATTCATGCTGCAGCTGTACAGAACTTTAGTTAGGCCACACTTAGAATATTGCTTGCAATTCTGGTCGCCACACTACCAGAAGGACGTGGAGGCTTTGGAGAGGGTACAGAAGAGGTTTACCAGGATGTTGCCTGGTCTGGAGGGCATTAGCTATGAGGAGAGGTTGGATAAACTCGGATTGTTTTCACTGGAACGACGGAGGTGGAGGGGCGACATGATAGAGGTTTACAAAGTTATAAGCGGCACGGACAGAGTGGATAGTCAGAAGCTTTTTCCCAGGGTGGAAGAGTCAGTTACTAGGGGACATAGGTTTAAGTTGAGAGGGGCAAAGTTTAGAGGGGATGTGCGGGGCAAGTTCTTTACACAGAGGGTGGTGAGTGCTTGGAACTTGCTGCCAGGGGAGGTGGTGGAAGCAGGTACGATAGCGACGTTTAAGAGGTATCTTGACAAATACATGAATAGGATGGGAATAGAGGGATACGGACCCCGGAAGTGCAGAAGGTTTTAGTTTAGGCAGGTATCAAGATCGGTGCAGGCTTGGAGGGCCGAATGGCCTGTTCCTGTTCTGTACTGTTCTTTGCTCTTTGTTCTTTGTTCTTTTACCTCTGACAACGGATCCTGTTTAGCCGTTGCTCAGGTAAATACAGACGCAGGAAATATTCCCAGAACTTGTTCCTGTAATTACTCCGTTTCCTTAATGTCACTTGGTTCCTCTGTAACTACAGGAGAAACTGATACTTTTGATCCAACCAAATCATTTCCTAGGAGTAGATCAATTCCCTTTACTGGTAAATTGCGGACAACACCTACAGTAATTGTCCCAGATATTAAGTCACTCCCTAGGCATACTTTATACAAAGGTACAGGTATATACTCCCCGTCAATTCCATTAACTAAAACTTTAGCATTCGAGGCACTCTCTGGTGGAAACCTTGTATCTTTCCCCAGTAAGAGTGTTTGGGTTGCTCCTGTGTCCCTGAGTATAATGATAGGTTTTCCTGCCTCACTTTATACAGAGTTACTCTCCCCTTTGACAGAAATTCATTTTAACTCTCAGGTATTTTATTCCTAACCTCTACACTCCTTTTAGTTTTAGTATCTGGTTTCACAGCTGTCGTTAAAGCTATAATCTGGTCTGCTATACTCTCAGTCAGAGTATATTCCTCTGCACTAACTTTGTGTACCCCAACAAGTCCTGTGGGGTTACCTTGCAATTTCCAGCACTCTGAATGAAGATGACCCGTTTTGTTGCAATGATAACACTTTGGCTTGCGAACCTCACTTCTACCCTCAGCACCTTCCTTTCTGACCTGAGGAGGTGATCCTGGGGCATTCCCAGCTGTTCCTTTTTGTCCCCAGTGACTTGCCTTCCTTTCACTCTCCCACTTTCTATCCTTCTCAGGTTTATGGGGATGACGGACAAAATAGGTTAGCTTATTCACAAGCTCAAAATTTTCAGCAATCTCTGCTGCTTTCCTAGCTTTCAAAACTTTCAGGTTATCTATATGAGTTCTCACGACTGAAGGAATGGAGTTTTTAAACTCTTCTAAAAGAATCAATTCTCAAAGGTTCTCATATGTGGTTTCCATCTTTAACGCCCGTATCCAACAGTCAAAATTCATTTGCTTCACCCTCTCAAATTCTAAATATGTCTGCCCAGTCAATCTCCGTAAATTCCTAAACTTCTGATGGTAAGTTTCAGGGACTAACTCATACACAGTGAGAATAGCCTTTTTTACCATCTCATAATCTGCAGAAGCCTCTTCAGGAAGCATGGCATAAACTTCATGAGCTCTGCCTAGCAACCTGCTTTGCACCGGCAGTGTCCAGCTTTCCTTTGGCTATTTCATCTGTTTGGCTGCTTTTTCAAAAGATATGAAAAATGCCTCTACGTCTCTTTCCTCAAACTTAGGAAGAGCCCGTATAAATTTAAATAACTTCTCGCTGGGTCCTGATCTAAATTCAGATTCTTCCTGATCCAAATTTTCCCTGGATTCCATCATACCCCTTTGTCTTAGTTCCATATCTTTTCGCCTAAATTCCCTCTCTTCTCTTTCACTCTCTCTCTGAAGTTCAAGTTTTCTTATTGCCATTGCTTTTTCTTTGTCAGCGTCGTTTTTTCGTTTCTAACTGAATCCTAGCCAATACCACTGCATCACTCTCTGACCTACTACTTTCTTGTTCCTCGTATTCCCCTTCTTCTTCTAATTCCAGATGTTGGGCTATTATGTCAATTATCTCTGCTTTTTTGGCACCTGATTTCAATTCTAATCGCAATTTTCCGCCAATTCTTTCAATTTGATCTTAGTTAAAGTTATCAAGTCACTGAGGGAAACACTCTGCTTTCCCAAAAACTCTGCTGCAACCGTTTATGCCACTATTATTACTGTACCTTATTATAGAAGAGACCAGCACGAAAAAAGGAAAGAAGGTACCAGCCCTTCGTTTTGCAATCTGGAACGTCAGAACTATGTGTCCTGGCCTGTCGGAAGACCTTGCACAAATCAACGATTCTTGGAAGGCATCCATCATTAACAACGAGCTCAGTAGACTCAATGTAGATATTGCAGCACTTCAGGAGACACGCCTCCCCGCAAGTGGATCTCTAGCAGAGCAAGACTACACCTTCTTCTGGCAGGGCAGGGATCCTGAAGAACCAAGACAGCATGGAGTGGGCTTCGCCATCAGAAACTCCTTGCTCAGCATGATAGAGCCTCCTTCAAATGGCTCAGAACGCATACTGTCCATCCGACTGCTCACCACCTCTGGTCCAGTACACCTACTCAGCATCTATGCTCCAACACTCTGCTCCCCACCTGAAGCTAAAGACCAGTTCTATGAACAACTCCATAACATCATTAGCAGCATCCCCAACACCGAACACCTGTTCCTGCTGGGGGACTTTAATGCCAGGGTTGGGGCCGACCATGACTCATGGCCCTCCTGCCTTGGGCGCTATGGCGTTGGAAGGATGAATGAGAATGGGCAGAGACTGCTTGAGTTGTGTACCTATCATAACCTCTGCATCACCAACTCGTTCTTTCACACTAAACCCTGTCACCAGATTTCTTGGAGGCACCCAAGATCACGTCGTTGGCACCAGCTAGACCTAATCGTCACAAGGCGAGCCGCCTTAAACAGTGTTCAAATCACACGCAGCTTCCACAGTGCGGACTGCAACACCGACCACTCCCTGGTGTGCAGCAAGGTTAGACTCAGACCAAAGAAGTTGCATCATTCCAAGCAGAAGGGCCGCCCGCGCATCAACACGAGCAGAATTTCTCACCCACAGCTGTTAGAAAAATTTCTAAATTCACTTGTAACAGCCCTTCAAAACACTCCCACAGAGGATGCTGAGACCAAGTGGGCCCACATCAGAGACGCCATCTATGAGTCAGCTTTGACCACCTACGGCAAAAGTGCGAAGAGAAATGCAGACTGGTTTCAATCTCATTTTGAAGAGCTGGAACCTGTCATAGCCGCTAAGCGCATTGCACTGTTGAACTACAAGAAAGCCCCCAGTGAGTTAACATCCGTAGCACTTAAAGCAGCCAGAAGCACTGCGCAAAGAACAGCCAGGCGCTGCGCAAATGAACACTGGCAACACCTATGCAGTCATATTCAGCTGGCCTCTGACACCGGAAACATCAGAGGAATATATGATGGCAATAAGAGAGCTTTTGGGCCAACCATCAAGAAGATCGCCCCCTTCAAATCTAAATCGGGGGACATAATCACTGACCAACGCAAACAAATGGACCGCTGGGTTGAGCACTACCTCGAACTGTACTCCAGGGAGAATGCTGTCACTGAGACTGCCCTCAATGCAGCCCAGCCTCTACCAGTCATGGATGAGCTGGATGTACAGCCAACAAAATCAGAACTCAGTGATGCCATTGATTCTCTAGCCAGCGGAAAAGCCCCTGGGAAGGACAGCATTACCCCTGAAGTAATCAAGAGTGCCAAGCCTGCTATACTTTCAGCAACGTACGAACTGCTTTGCCTGTGCTGGGACGAGGGAGCAGTACCACAGGACATGCGCGATGCCAATATCATCACCCTCTATAAAAACAAAGGTGACCGCGGTGACTGCAACAACTACCGTGGAATCTCCCTGCTCAGCATAGTGGGGAAAGTCTTTGCTCGAGTCGCTCTGAACAGGCTCCAGAAGCTGGCCGAGCGCGTCTACCCTGAGGCACAGTGTGGCTTTCGTGCAGAGAGATCGACCGTTGACATGCTGTTCTCCCTTCGTCAGATACAGGAAAAATGCCGTGAACAACAGATGCCCCTCTACGTTGCTTTCATTGATCTCACCAAAACCTTTGACCTCGTCAGCAGACGTGATCTCTTCAGACTACTAGAAAAGATCGGATGTCCAGCAAAGATACTAAGTATCATCACCTCATTCCATGACAATATGAAAGGCACAATTCAGCATAGCGGCACCTCATCAGACCCCTTTCCTATCCTGAGTGGCGTGAAACAGGGCTGTGTTGTCGCACCTACACTGTTTGGGATTTTCTTCTCCCTGCTGCTCTCACATGCGTTCAAGTCCTCTGAAGAAGGAATTTTCCTCCACACAAGATCAGGGGGCAGGTTGTTCAACCTTGCCTGTCTAAGAGCGAAGACCAAAGTACGGAAAGTCCTCATCAGGGAACTCCTCTTTGCTGACGATGCTGCATTAACATCCCACACTGAAGAGTGTCTGCAGAGACTCATTGACAGGTTTGCGGCTGCCTGCAACGAATTTGGCCTAACCATCAACCTCAAGAAAACGAACATCATGGGACAGGACGTCAGAAATGCTCCATCCATCAATATCGGCGACCACACTCTGGAAGTGGTTCAAGAGTTCACCTTTCTCGGCTCAACTATCACCAGTAACCTGTCTCTCGATGCAGAAATCAACAAGCGCATGGGAAAGGCTTCCACTGCTATGTCCAGACTGGCCAAGAGAGTGTGGGAAAATGGCGCACTGACACGGAACACAAAAGTCCGAGTGTATCAAGCCTGTGTCCTCAGTACCTTGCTCTATGGCAGCGAGGCCTGGACAACGTATGTCAGCCAAGAGCGACGTCTCAATTCATTCCATCTTCACTGCCTCCGGAGAATACTTGGCATCAGGTGGCAGGACCGTATCACCAACACAGAAGTCCTCGAGGCGGCCAACGTCCCCAGCTTATACACACTACTGAGTCAGCGGCGCTTGAGATGGCTTGGCCATGTGAGCCGCATGGAAGATGGCAGGATCCCCAAAGACACATTGTACAGCGAGCTCGTCACTGGTATCAGACCCACTGGCCGTCCATATCTCCGCTTTAAAGACGTCTGCAAACGCGACATGAAGTCCTGTGACATTGATCACAAGTCGTGGGAGTCAGTTGCCAGCGATCGCCAGAGCTGGCGGGCAGCCATAAAGGCGGGGCTAAAGTGTGGCGAGTCAAAGAGACTTAGCAGTTGGCAGGATAAAAGACAAAAACGCAAGGGGAGAGCCAACTGTGTAACAGCCCCGACAAACAAATTTTTCTGCAGCACCTGTGGAAGAGCCTGTCACTGTAGAATTGGCCTTTTTAGCCACTCCAGACGCTGCTGCACAAACCACTGACCACCTCCAGGCGCGTATCCATTGTCTCTCGAGACAAGGAGGCCAAAGAAGAAGAAGAAGAAGATTATAGAAGAGACCTGGTTCCTTTTATTTGTTCATAATTGGTATTAGATTTAGATACCAAGAATCGAGTTTCCAATTGATATGCTCCCAGACACGATAGCAATTAATATGATGCCAAACGCAAGACCCCAATTTGTATGTTATCCTAGAGATGAACAATTGATATGATTCCAAACATGAGCCCTCCAAATTAGTCTGATTCGGATCCCAGACACGAGCCGCCTAATTAAAATATGATTCGATCTGAATGAGCCCGCAATTAAATATATATGTTGTGACTGCTCAGGACAAAGCCACCAATCAAAATATATGATTCTGATCGCAGTGGGAGCAACGCACTGTCAATTCAGTCCCGTCGCTCCACAGGTCGCAGCATATTTCTTTAAGCTTTCCAAATCGAAGAAAGCAGCAGCTGAATTGCAACAATCTAGTAACCCCTGAATGAAGCGAACCAAACCAGGTACCTTTAGATATCAACAAATTAACTATTTATTAAAATAACTAAAATCTTAAACACTACTAAGATAAACTAATATCTAAAGACCTTATAACTTCTTATTTAAAAATCTAACTCCTGCATTCGCATACATATCCTAAAATTAGCAGTAATTTGCTTTTCAATTACCTCCCTGAAAAAATTGAAAAAAACAATAAAGTCTTTGCAGATTATGCTTCTGACAAACGATCTTCAAATTCAACACAGTCCAAGTTCACTTGCAATCTTCCAAGTTCCAATGAGAAAAGGATCCTTCCAGAGATTGGGGTTCAACAGTTCAGTTCGGCAGTTGTAATATTAAACTCTTCTTTTTTCCAGCAATGAACACAGCAGATCAACAATTTGTTATTTCTTTAATGAATTAATTTGGCTTGAAGCTTTTTAGAAGTTTGAGAGAGAGACGACCCAGGGTCGAAATTGACTTAGAGAGAGAGCTCTCCTATTTCCTTCCCATGCTGGATCAAAGAACAAAGAACAAAGAAAATTACAGCACAGGAACAGGCCCAGTCTGTTAACTGTGTGTCTCTGCTAGCCAGTTTCAAAGTCAAAATGGATACATTGCAGCCCTGTTCTCCCTCTCTGTATGGTTATTGCTCGGCAACCAGAATGCACTTTCATTCACTGACTCCAGAGCTTGCTGCCTTAAAGAAGTATTGATCTTTTACAGCTTTAAAGGTGCACCGCAATATTTCCTGAGGAGAAATAAAACGACAGGATCGTGACAGTATATACCAGTGTTTTTCTGTAACTATGGCGAACATAGACGTCAAAATGTTTAAGAGCTAGTAATAAGCCCAGGATTTCTTTTTCCACTGCAGAATATCCTTTAGTGTCAATTTAGCTTTTTTGAAAAGTATCCCACTGGACTTTCTATACCTCATTCATTGTCTTATAACCGGACTGCACTGACCCCCAGGTCACTAGCATCAATTGCTACCTTGAAGGGCTTAGTGAAATTTGGAGCAGACAATACTGGTTCATTAATCAAAATGGCTTTCAGCCTCTCAAACCTTGCCTGGCACTCCCCTGACCACACTACCTTGCTTTCCTGTTTCTGTAGCAAATCTGTCAGTGGAACAGCTACAGTACTGAAGTTTGGTACAAACATGCAGTAGAAACCACACATCCCCTAAAACCTCATGATTTCTTGTTTAGTCTTCGAGATAGGAACTTCACCAATGCTTGTACTTTGCTGTTCTTGGCAACCCTTGTCCTTGCCCTAATATGTCAGTGCAATCCTGTTATAAGGAGTCAGGGGGTAACGTATTGGCATGGATAGAAGATTGTCTAGCTAACAGGAAACAGAGAGTAGGCATAAATGGGTCATTTTCTGGTTGGCAAGATGTAACCAGTGGTGTGCTACAGGGATCTGTGCTGGGGCCTCAACTTTTTACAATTTATATAAATGACTGGGATGAAGAGACCAAAGGTATGGTTGCTAAATTTACTGATGACACAAAGATAGGTAGGAAAGTAAGTTGTGAAGAGGACATAAGGGGGCTACAAAGGGATGTAGATAGGTTAAGTGAGTGGGCAAAGACCTGGCAAATGGAGTATAATGTGGGAAAGTGTGACATTGTCCACTTTGGCAGGAAGAATAAAAAAGAAGTATATTATCTAAATGGTGAGAGATTGCAGAGCTCTGAGATGCAGAGGGATCTGGGTGTCCTAGTGCATGAATCGCAAAAGGTTAGTATGCAGGTGCAGCAAGTAATTAAGAAAGCTAATAGAATGTTAACATTTATCACGAGGGAAATGGAATACAAAAGTAGGGAGGTTATGCTTCAGCTATACAGGGCATTGGTGAGACCACATCTGGAGTACTGTGTACAGTACTGGTCTCTTTATTTAAGGAAGGAGGTAAATGCATTGGAAGCAGTGCAGAGAAGGTTTACTGGACTAATACCTGAATGGGTGGCCTGCCTTACAAGGAATGATTGGACAGGCTGGGCTTGTATCTGCAGAAATTTAGAAGAGTAAGAGGCGACTTGATTGAAACATAAAAGATTCTGAGGGGTCTTGACAGGGTGGATGTGAAAAGGATGTTAACCCTTGTGGGAAAATCTAGAACTAGGGGTCACTTTTAAAAAATAAAAGACAGAGATGAGGAGAATTTTTTTTTTCTCTCAGAGGGTTGTGAGTCTTTGGAATTCTCTTCCTCAAAAGGCAGTGGAAGCAGAGTCTTTGAATATTTTTAAGGCACAGGTAGATAGATTCTTGAGAAGCAAGGGGGTGAAAGGTTATCAGGGGTAGGCGGGAAAGTGGAGTAATCAGTTCAGCCATGAACTTATTGAATGGCAGAGCAGGCTCGAGGGGCCGAGTGGCCGACTCCTCCAAATTCGTATGCTTGTATGTAAGAAGCTATTTTTGGGACCAAAAGGTAGATCATGATATTGACGAGTTGGTGAAAAGTTGTGAAGTGTGTCTCAGAATGTGAAATGAATTAACCAAGGTTCATTTCATTCCACATTCAAACACAAGAAAAGTGCGGAATGAGTATATGTTGATTTCTTTGAAGTGGAAGGTAAAGAATATTTTGTTTTGGTCAATAGCTATAAAAAGTGGGTAAATATTGAGTTTATGCCCAATACCACAGCTGCCGAAGGTATTGAGGTTTTGAGAAGTTGTTGTGCAATTTATGAGTTGCCAGAAGTGTTAGTTTCAGATCATGGTCAGCGGTTTACACCAGAACAGTTTGAAAGAATGGTAACAAATGCATTCTAATACAAAATACAGTCTAATACCAAAAACACTCTAATACCAAACACACTCTAATACCAAATACAGTCCAATACCAAACACACTCCAATACCAAATACAGTCTAATACCAAACACAGTCTAATATCAAAAACACTCTAATACCAAAAATACTCTAATACCAAACACAGTCTAATACCAAATACAGTCCAATACCAAACACACTCTAATACCAAATACAGTCTAATACCAAAAACACTCTAATACCAAACACACTCTAATACCAAATACACTCTAATACCAAATACAGTCCAATACCAAATACAGTCCAATACCAAACACACTCTAATACCAAACACAGTCTAATATCAAAAACACAGTCTAATACCAAAAACACTCTAATACCAAACACAGTCTAATACCAAATACAGTCCAATACCAAACACACTCTAATACCAAATACAGTCTAATACCAAACACAGTCTAATATCAAAAACACTCTAATACCAAAAACACTCTAATACCAAACACACTCTAATACCAAACACACACTAATGCCAAACACACTCTAAAACCAAACACACTCCAATACCAAACACACTGGAATACTAAAAACACTCCAATACCAAACACACTCCAATACCAAACACACTCTAATACCAAACACACTCCAATACCAAACACACTCTGATACCAAAAACACTCTAATACCAAACACACTCCAATACCAAACACACTCCAATACCAAATACACTCTAATACCAAATACACTCTAATACAAAACACACTCCAAAACCAAACACACTCCAATACCAAACACACTCGAATACCAAAAACACTCTGATACCAAACACACTCTAATACCAAACACACTCGAATACCAAAAACACTCTAATACCAAACACACTCCAATACCAAACACACTGGAATACTAAAAACACTCCAATACCAAACACACTCGAATACCAAACACACATTAATACCAAACACACTCGAATACCAAAAACACTCCAATACCAAACACACTCGAATACCGAACACACATTAATACCAAACACACTCGAATACCAAAAACACTCCAATACCAAACACACTCGAATACCGAACACACATTCATACCAAACACACTCGAATACCAAAAACACTCTAATACCAAACACACTCTAATGCCAAACACAATCTAATGCCAAACACACTCTAAGACCAAACACACTCTAATACCAAACACACTCTAATACCAAACACACACGAATGCCAAACACACTCTCATGCCAAACACACTCTCATGCCAAATACACACCAATACCAAACACACTCTAACACCAAACACACTCTCATGCCAAACACACTCTCATGCCAAACACACTCTCATGCCAAACGCACTCGAATACCAAACACACTCTCAGACCAAATACAGTCTAATACCAAATACAGTCGAATACCAAATATAGTCTAATACCAAACACAGTCTAATACCAAACACACTCTAATACCAAATACAATCCAATACCAAACACACTCTAATACCAAATATTGTCTAATACCAAACACAGTCTAATACCAAACACACTCTAATACCAAATACAGTCCAATACCAAACACACTCTAATACCAAATGCAGTCTAATACCAAACAAAGTCGAATACCAAACACACTCTAATACCAAGTACAGTCTAATACCAAACACACTCGAATACCAAATACAGTCTAATACCAAACACAATCAAATACCAAACACACTCTAATACCAAATACAGTCTAATACCAAACACAGTCTCATACCAAACACACTCTAATACCAAATACAGTCTAATACCAAACACACTCGAATACCAAATAAAGTCTAATACCAATCACAGTCTAATACCAAACACACTCTAATACCAAATACAGTCTAATACCAAACACAGTCTAATACCAAACACACTCCAATACCAAATACAGTCTAATACCAAATACAGTCGAATACCAAATACAGTCTAATACCAAACACAGTCTAATACCAAACACACTCTAATACCAAATACAATCCAATACCAAACACACTCTAATACCAAATATTGTCTAATACCAAACACAGTCTAATACCAAACACACTCTAATACCAAATACAGTCCAATACCAAACACACTCTAATACCAAATGCAGTCTAATACCAAACACAGTCGAATACCAAACACACTCTAATACCAAGTACAGTCTAATACCAAACACACTCGAATACCAAATACAGTCTAATACCAAACACAATCAAATACCAAACACACTCTAATACCAAATACAGTCTAATACCAAACACAGTCTCATACCAAACACACTCTAATACCAAATACAGTCTAATACCAAACACACTCGAATACCAAATAAAGTCTAATACCAATCACAGTCTAATACCAAACACACTCTAATACCAAATACAGTCTAATACCAAACACAGTCTAATACCAAACACACTCCAATACCAAATACAGTCTAATACCAAACACACTCTAATACCAAATGCAGTCTAATACCAAACACAGTCTAATACCAAACACACTCTAATACCAAATACAGTCTAATACCAAACACAGTCTAATACCAAACACACTCGAATACCAAATACAGTCTAATACCAAACACACTCTAATACCAAATACAGTCTAATACCAAATACAGTCTAATACCAAACACAGTCTAATACCAAACACACTCTAATACCAAATACAGTCCAATACCAAATACAGTCTAATACTAAACACAGTCTAATACCAAACACACTCTAAAAGCAAATACAGTCTAATACCAAATACAGTCTAATACCAAACACAGTCTAATACCAAACACACTCTAATACCAAATACAGTCTAATACCAAACACACTCTAATACCAAACGCACTCTAATACCAAACACCGTCTAATACCAAATACAGTCTAATACCAAACACACTCTAATACCAAATACAGTCTAATACCAAACACACTCTAATACCAAATACAGTCTAATACCAAACACAGTCTAATACCAGACATACTCTAATGCCAAACACACTCTAATACCAAACACACTCTAATACCAGACACAATCTAATACCAGACATACTCTAATACCAGACATACTCTTATACCAGACATACTCTTATACCAGACACACTCTAATACCAGACATACTCGAATACCAGACATACTCTTATACCAGACATACTCTTATACCAAACACACTCTAATACCAAACACACTCCAATACCAAACACACTCTAATACAAAACACACTCCAAAACCAAACACACTCCAATACCAAACACACTCGAATACCAAAAACACTCTGATACCAAACACACTCTAATACCAAACACACTCCAATACCAAACACACTGGAATACTAAAAACACTCCAATACCAAACACACTCGAATACCAAACACACATTAATACCAAACACACTCGAATACCAAACACACTCGAATACCAAAAACACTCTAATACCAAACACACTCCAATACCAAACACACTGGAATACTAAAAACACTCCAATACCAAACACACTCGAATACCAAACACACATTCATACCAAACACACTCGAATACCAAAAACACTCCAATACCAAACACACTCGAATACCGAACACACATTAATACCAAACACACTCGAATACCAAAAACACTCCAATACCAAAAACACTCCAATACCAAACACACTCGAATACCGAACACACATTCATACGAAACACACTCGAATACCAAAAACACTCTAATACCAAACACACTCTAATGCCAAACACAATCTAATGCCAAACACACTCTAAGACCAAACACACTCTAATACCAAACACACTCTAATACCAAACACACACGAATGCCAAACACACTCTCATGCCAAACACACTCTCATGCCAAATACACACCAATACCAAACACACTCTAACACCAAACACACATTAATACCAAACACACTCGAATACCAAAAACACTCCAATACCAAACACACTCTAATACCAACACACTCTAAGACCAAACACACTCTAATACCAAACACACTCTAATACCAAAAACACTCTAATACCAAACACACTCCAATACCAAACACACTGGAATACTAAAAACACTCCAATACCAAACACACTCTAATACCAAACACACTCGAATACCAAAAACACTCTAATACCAAACACACTCCAATACCAAACACACTGGAATACTAAAAACACTCCAATACCAAACACACTCGAATACCAAACACACATTAATACCAAACACACTCGAATACCAAAAACACTCCAATACAAAACACACTCTAATACCAAACACACATTAATACCAAACACACTCGAATACCAAAAACACTCTAATACCAAACACAGTCTAATACCAAACACACTCTAATACCAAATACAGTCTAATACCAAATACAGTCTAATACCAAACACAGTCTAATACCAAACACACTCTAATACCAAACACACTCTAATACCAAACGCACTCTAATACCAAACACAGTCTAATACCAAATACAGTCTAATACCAAACACACTCTAATACCAAATACAGTCTAATACCAAACACACTCTAATACCAAATACAGTCTAATACCAAACACAGTCTAATACCAGACATACTCTAATGCCAAACACACTCTAATACCAAACACACTCTAATACCAAACACACACGAATGCCAAACACACTCTAATACCAAACACACTCTAATACCAAACACACACGAATGCCAAACACACTCTCATGCCAAACACACTCTCATGCCAAATACACACCAATACCAAACACACTCTAACACCAAACACACTCTAATACCAAACACACTCTCATGCCAAACACACTCTCATGCCAAACACACTCTCATGCCAAACGCACTCTAATACCAAACACACTCTGAGACCAAATACAGTCTAATACCAAATACAGTCGAATACCAAATACAGTCTAATACCAAACACAGTCTAATACCAAACACACTCTAATACCAAATACAATCCAATACCAAACACACTCTAATACCAAATATTGTCTAATACCAAACACAGTCTAATACCAAACACACTCTAATACCAAATACATGCCAATACCAAACACACTCTAATACCAAATGCAGTCTAATACCAAACACAGTCGAATACCAAACACACTCTAATACCAAGTACAGTCTAATACCAAACACACTCTAATACCAAATGCAGTCTAATACCAAACACAGTCTAATACCAAACACACTCTAATACCAAATACAGTCTAATACCAAACACAGTCTAATACCAAACACACTCGAATACCAAATACAGTCTAATACCAAACACACTCTAATACCAAATACAGTCTAATACCAAATACAGTCTAATACCAAACACAGTCTAATACCAAACACACTCTAATACCAAATACAGTCCAATACCAAATACAGTCTAATACTAAACACAGTCTAATACCAAACACACTCTAAAAGCAAATACAGTCTAATACCAAATACAGTCTAATACCAAACACAGTCTAATACCAAACACACTCTAATACCAAATACAGTCTAATACCAAACACACTCTAATACCAAACGCACTCTAATACCAAACACAGTCTAATACCAAATACAGTCTAATACCAAACACACTCTAATACCAAATACAGTCTAATACCAAACACACTCTAATACCAAATACAGTCTAATACCAAACACAGTCTAATACCAGACATACTCTAATGCCAAACACACTCTAATACCAAACACACTCTAATACCAGACACAATCTAATACCAGACATACTCTAATACCAGACATACTCTTATACCAGACATACTCTTATACCAGACACACTCTAATACCAGACATACTCGAATACCAGACATACTCTTATACCAGACATACTCTTATACCAAACACACTCTAATACCAAACACACTCCAATACCAAACACACTCTAATACCAAACACACTCCAATACCAAACACACTCTAATACCAAATACACTCTAATACCAAATACACTCTAATACAAAACACACTCCAAAACCAAACACACTCCAATACCAAACACACTCGAATACCAAAAACACTCTGATACCAAACACACTCTAATACCAAACACACTCTAATACCAAAAACACTCTAATACCAAACACACTCCAATACCAAACACACTGGAATACTAAAAACACTCCAATACCAAACACACTCGAATACCAAACACACATTAATACCAAACACACTCGAATACCAAACACACTCGAATACCAAAAACACTCTAATACCAAACACACTCCAATACCAAACACACTGGAATACTAAAAACACTCCAATACCAAACACACTCGAATACCAAACACACATTCATACCAAACACACTCGAATACCAAAAACACTCCAATACCAAACACACTCGAATACCGAACACACATTAATACCAAACACACTCGAATACCAAAAACACTCCAATACCAAAAACACTCCAATACCAAACACACTCGAATACCGAACACACATTCATACGAAACACACTCGAATACCAAAAACACTCTAATACCAAACACACTCTAATGCCAAACACAATCTAATGCCAAACACACTCTAAGACCAAACACACTCTAATACCAAACACACTCTAATACCAAACACACACGAATGCCAAACACACTCTCATGCCAAACACACTCTCATGCCAAATACACACCAATACCAAACACACTCTAACAGCAAACACACATTAATACCAAACACACTCGAATACCAAAAACACTCCAATACCAAACACACTCTAATACCAACACACTCTAAGACCAAACACACTCTAATACCAAACACACTCTAATACCAAAAACACTCTAATACCAAACACACTCCAATACCAAACACACTGGAATACTAAAAACACTCCAATACCAAACACACTCTAATACCAAACACACTCGAATACCAAAAACACTCTAATACCAAACACACTCCAATACCAAACACACTGGAATACTAAAAACACTCCAATACCAAACACACTCGAATACCAAACACACATTAATACCAAACACACTCGAATACCAAAAACACTCCAATACAAAACACACTCTAATACCAAACACACATTAATACCAAACACACTCGAATACCAAAAACACTCTAATACCAAACACAGTCTAATACCAAACACACTCTAATACCAAATACAGTCTAATACCAAATACAGTCTAATACCAAACACAGTCTAATACCAAACACACTCTAATACCAAATACAGTCTAATACCAAACACACTCTAATACCAAACGCACTCTAATACCAAACACAGTCTAATACCAAATACAGTCTAATACCAAACACACTCTAATACCAAATACAGTCTAATACCAAACACACTCTAATACCAAATACAGTCTAATACCAAACACAGTCTAATACCAGACATACTCTAATGCCAAACACACTCTAATACCAAACACACTCTAATACCAAACACACACGAATGCCAAACACACTCTCATGCCAAACACACTCTCATGCCAAATACACACCAATACCAAACACACTCTAACACCAAACACACTCTAATACCAAACACACTCTCATGCCAAACACACTCTCATGCCAAACACACTCTCATGCCAAACGCACTCTAATACCAAACACACTCTGAGACCAAATACAGTCTAATACCAAATACAGTCGAATACCAAATACAGTCTAATACCAAACACAGTCTAATACCAAACACACTCTAATACCAAATACAATCCAATACCAAACACACTCTAATACCAAATATTGTCTAATACCAAACACAGTCTAATACCAAACACACACTAATACCAAATACATGCCAATACCAAACACACTCTAATACCAAATGCAGTCTAATACCAAACACAGTCGAATACCAAACACACTCTAATACCAAGTACAGTCTAATACCAAACACACTCGAATACCAAATACAGTCTAATACCAAACACAATCAAATACCAAACACACTCTAATACCAAATACAGTCTAATACCAAACACAGTCTCATACCAAACACACTCTAATACCAAATACAGTCTAATACCAAACACACTCGAATACCAAATAAAGTCTAATACCAATCACAGTCTAATACCAAACACACTCTAATACCAAATACAGTCTAATACCAAACACAGTCTAATACCAAACACACTCCAATACCAAATACAGTCTAATACCAAACACACTCTAATACCAAATGCAGTCTAATACCAAACACAGTCTAATACCAAACACACTCTAATACCAAATACAGTCTAATACCAAACACAGTCTAATACCAAACACACTCGAATACCAAATACAGTCTAATACCAAACACACTCTAATACCAAATACAGTCTAATACCAAATACAGTCTAATACCAAACACAGTCTAATACCAAACACACTCTAATACCAAATACAGTCCAATACCAAATACAGTCTAATACCAAACACAGTCTAATACCAAACACACTCTAATACCAAATACAGTCTAATACCAAATACAGTCTAATACCAAACACAGTCTAATACCAAACACACTCTAAAACCAAATACAGTCTAATACCAAACACACTCTAATACCAAACGCACTCTAATACCAAACACAGTCTAATACCAAATACAGTCTAATACCAAACACACTCTAATACCAAATACAGTCTAATACCAAACACACTCTAATACCAAATACAGTCTAATACCAAACACACTCTAATACCAAACGCACTCTAATACCAAACACAGTCTAATACCAAACACACTCTAATACCAAATACAGTCTAATACCAAATACAGTCTAATACCAAACACAGTCTAATACCAAACACACTCTAATACCAAATACAGTCTAATACCAAACACACTCTAATACCAAACGCACTCTAATACCAAACACAGTCTAATACCAAATACAGTCTAATACCAAACACACTCTAATACCAAATACAGTCTAATACCAAACACACTCTAATACCAAATACAGTCTAATACCAAACACAGTCTAATACCAGACATACTCTAATGCCAAACACACTCTAATACCAAACACACTCTAATACCAAACACACACGAATGCCAAACACACTCTCATGCCAAACACACTCTCATGCCAAATACACACCAATACCAAACACACTCTAACACCAAACACACTCTAATACCAAACACACTCTCATGCCAAACACACTCTCATGCCAAACACACTCTCATGCCAAACGCACTCTAATACCAAACACACTCTGAGACCAAATACAGTCTAATACCAAATACAGTCGAATACCAAATACAGTCTAATACCAAACACAGTCTAATACCAAACACACTCTAATACCAAATACAATCCAATACCAAACACACTCTAATACCAAATATTGTCTAATACCAAACACAGTCTAATACCAAACACACTCTAATACCAAATACAGTCCAATACCAAACACATTCTAATACCAAATGCAGTCTAATACCAAACACAGTCGAATACCAAACACACTCTAATACCAAGTACAGTCTAATACCAAACACACTCGAATACCAAATACAGTCTAATACCAAACACAATCAAATACCAAACACACTCTAATACCAAATACAGTCTAATACCAAACACAGTCTCATACCAAACACACTCTAATACCAAATACAGTCTAATACCAAACACACTCGAATACCAAATAAAGTCTAATACCAATCACAGTCTAATACCAAACACACTCTAATACCAAATACAGTCTAATACCAAACACAGTCTAATACCAAACACACTCCAATACCAAATACAGTCTAATACCAAACACACTCTAATACCAAATGCAGTCTAATACCAAACACAGTCTAATACCAAACACACACTAATACCAAATACAGTCTAATACCAAACACAGTCTAATACCAAACACACTCGAATACCAAATACAGTCTAATACCAAACACACTCTAATACCAAATACAGTCTAATACCAAATACAGTCTAATACCAAACACAGTCTAATACCAAACACACTCTAATACCAAATACAGTCCAATACCAAATACAGTCTAATACCAAACACAGTCTAATACCAAACACACTCTAATACCAAATACAGTCTAATACCAAATACAGTCTAATACCAAACACAGTCTAATACCAAACACACTCTAATACCAAATACAGTCTAATACCAAACACACTCTAATACCAAACGCACTCTAATACCAAACACAGTCTAATACCAAATACAGTCTAATACCAAACACACTCTAATACCAAATACAGTCTAATACCAAACACACTCTAATACCAAATACAGTCTAATACCAAACACAGTCTAATACCAGACATACTCTAATGCCAAACACACTCTAATACCAAACACACTCTAATACCAGACACAATCTAATACCAGACATACTCTAATACCAGACATACTCTTATACCAGACATACTCTTATACCAGACACACTCTAACGCCAGACATACTCGAATACCAGACATACTCTTATACCAGACATACTCTTATACCAAACACACTCTAATACCAAACACACTCGAATACCAGACATACTCGAATACCAGACATACTCTTATACTAAAAACACACTCTAATACCAAACACACTCTAATACCAAACACACTCTAAGACCAGACATACTCGAATACCAGACATACTCTTATACCAGACATACTCTTATACCAAACACACTCTGATACCAAACACACTCTAATACCAGGCACACTCTAATACCAAACACACCCTAATACCAGACATACTTGAATACCAGACATACTCTTATACCAGACATACTCTTATACCAAACACACTCTAATAACAAACACACTCTAATAACAGAGATACTCTGATACCAGACATACTTGTATACCAAACACACTCTAATACCAAACACATTCTAATACCAAACACACTCTAACACCAGACATACTCGAATACCAGACATACTCTAATACCAGACATACTCTTATACCAAACACACTCTAGTACCGAACACACTCTAAGACCAGACACTATCTAATACCAGATATACTCTAATACCAAACACACTCTAATACCAAAAACACTCTAATACCAAACACACTCCAATACCAAACACACTGGAATACTAAAAACACTCCAATACCAAACACACTCGAATACCAAACACACATTAATACCAAACACACTCGAATACCAAAAACACTCCAATACCAAACACACTCGAATACCGAACACACTCCAATACCAAACACACTGGAATACTAAAAACACTCCAATACCAAACACACTCGAATACCAAACACACATGAATACCAAACACACTCGAATACCAAAAACACTCCAATACCAAACACACTCGAATACCGAACACACATTAATACCAAACACACTCGAATACCAAAAACACTCCAATACCAAACACACTCTAATACCAACACACTCTAAGACCAAACACACTCTAATACCAAACACACTCTAATACCAAAAACACTCTAATACCAAACACACTCCAATACCAAACACACTGGAATACTAAAAACACTCCAATACCAAACACACTCTAATACCAAACACACTCGAATACCAAAAACACTCTAATACCAAACACACTCCAATACCAAACACACTGGAATACTAAAAACACTCCAATACCAAACACACTCGAATACCAAACACACATTAATACCAAACACACTCGAATACCAAAAACACTCCAATACAAAACACACTCTAATACCAAACACACATTAATACCAAACACACTCGAATACCAAAAACACTCTAATACCAAACACAGTCTAATACCAAACACACTCTAATACCAAATACAGTCTAATACCAAATACAGTCTAATACCAAACACAGTCTAATACCAAACACACTCTAATACCAAATACAGTCTAATACCAAACACACTCTAATACCAAACGCACTCTAATACCAAACACAGTCTAATACCAAATACAGTCTAATACCAAACACACTCTAATACCAAATACAGTCTAATACCAAACACACTCTAATACCAAATACAGTCTAATACCAAACACAGTCTAATACCAGACATACTCTAATGCCAAACACACTCTAATACCAAACACACTCTAATACCAGACACAATCTAATACCAGACATACTCTAATACCAGACATACTCTTATACCAGACATACTCTTATACCAGACACACTCTAACGCCAGACATACTCGAATACCAGACATACTCTTATACCAGACATACTCTTATACCAAACACACTCTAATACCAAACACACTCGAATACCAGACATACTCGAATACCAGACATACTCTTATACTAAAAACACACTCTAATACCAAACACACTCTAATACCAAACACACTCTAAGACCAGACATACTCGAATACCAGACATACTCTTATACCAGACATACTCTTATACCAAACACACTCTGATACCAAACACACTCTAATACCAGGCACACTCTAATACCAAACACACCCTAATACCAGACATACTTGAATACCAGACATACTCTTATACCAGACATACTCTTATACCAAACACACTCTAATAACAAACACACTCTAATAACAGAGATACTCTGATACCAGACATACATGTATACCAAACACACTCTAATACCAAACACATTCTAATACCAAACACACTCTAACACCAGACATACTCGAATACCAGACATACTCTAATACCAGACATACTCTTATACCAAACACACTCTAGTACCGAACACACTCTAAGACCAGACACAATCTAATACCAGATATACTCTAATACCAAATACACTCTAATACCAAAAACACTCTAATACCAAACACACTCCAATACCAAACACACTGGAATACTAAAAACACTCCAATACCAAACACACTCGAATACCAAACACACATTAATACCAAACACACTCGAATACCAAAAACACTCCAATACCAAACACACTCGAATACCGAACACACTCCAATACCAAACACACTGGAATACTAAAAACACTCCAATACCAAACACACTCGAATACCAAACACACATGAATACCAAACACACTCGAATACCAAAAACACTCCAATACCAAACACACTCGAATACCGAACACACATTAATACCAAACACACTCGAATACCAAAAACACTCCAATACCAAACACACTCTAATACCAACACACTCTAAGACCAAACACACTCTAATACCAAACACACTCTAATACCAAAAACACTCTAATACCAAACACACTCCAATACCAAACACACTGGAATACTAAAAACACTCCAATACCAAACACACTCTAATACCAAACACACTCGAATACCAAAAACACTCTAATACCAAACACACTCCAATACCAAACACACTGGAATACTAAAAACACTCCAATACCAAACACACTCGAATACCAAACACACATTAATACCAAACACACTCGAATACCAAAAACACTCCAATACCAAACACACTCTAATACCAAATGCAGTCTAATACCAAACACAGTCTAATACCAAACACACTCTAATACCAAATACAGTCTAATACCAAACACAGTCTAATACCAAACACACTCGAATACCAAATACAGTCTAATACCAAACACACTCTAATACCAAATACAGTCTAATACCAAATACAGTCTAATACCAAACACAGTCTAATACCAAACACACTCTAATACCAAATACAGTCCAATACCAAATACAGTCTAATACCAAACACAGTCTAATACCAAACACACTCTAATACCAAATACAGTCTAATAGCAAATACAGTCTAATACCAAACACAGTCTAATACCAAACACACTCTAATACCAAATACAGTCTAATACCAAACACACTCGAATACCAAATAAAGTCTAATACCAATCACAGTCTAATACCAAACACACTCTAATACCAAATACAGTCTAATACCAAACACAGTCTAATACCAAACACACTCCAATACCAAATACAGTCTAATACCAAATACAGTCGAATACCAAATACAGTCTAATACCAAACACAGTCTAATACCAAACACACTCTAATACCAAATACAATCCAATACCAAACACACTCTAATACCAAATATTGTCTAATACCAAACACAGTCTAATACCAAACACACTCTAATACCAAATACAGTCCAATACCAAACACACTCTAATACCAAATGCAGTCTAATACCAAACACAGTCGAATACCAAACACACTCTAATACCAAGTACAGTCTAATACCAAACACACTCGAATACCAAATACAGTCTAATACCAAACACAATCAAATACCAAACACACTCTAATACCAAATACAGTCTAATACCAAACACAGTCTCATACCAAACACACTCTAATACCAAATACAGTCTAATACCAAACACACTCGAATACCAAATAAAGTCTAATACCAATCACAGTCTAATACCAAACACACTCTAATACCAAATACAGTCTAATACCAAACACAGTCTAATACCAAACACACTCCAATACCAAATACAGTCTAATACCAAACACACTCTAATACCAAATGCAGTCTAATACCAAACACAGTCTAATACCAAACACACTCTAATACCAAATACAGTCTAATACCAAACACAGTCTAATACCAAACACACTCGAATACCAAATACAGTCTAATACCAAACACACTCTAATACCAAATACAGTCTAATACCAAATACAGTCTAATACCAAACACAGTCTAATACCAAACACACTCTAATACCAAATACAGTCCAATACCAAATACAGTCTAATACTAAACACAGTCTAATACCAAACACACTCTAAAAGCAAATACAGTCTAATACCAAATACAGTCTAATACCAAACACAGTCTAATACCAAACACACTCTAATACCAAATACAGTCTAATACCAAACACACTCTAATACCAAACGCACTCTAATACCAAACACAGTCTAATACCAAATACAGTCTAATACCAAACACACTCTAATACCAAATACAGTCTAATACCAAACACACTCTAATACCAAATACAGTCTAATACCAAACACAGTCTAATACCAGACATACTCTAATGCCAAACACACTCTAATACCAAACACACTCTAATACCAGACACAATCTAATACCAGACATACTCTAATACCAGACATACTCTTATACCAGACATACTCTTATACCAGACACACTCTAATACGAGACATACTCGAATACCAGACATACTCTTATACCAGACATACTCTTATACCAAACACACTCTAATACCAAACACACTCCAACACCAAACACACTCTAATACCAAACACACTCCAATACCAAACACACTCTAATACCAAATACACTCTAATACCAAATACACTCTAATACAAAACACACTCCAAAACCAAACACACTCCAATACCAAACACACTCGAATACCAAAAACACTCTGATACCAAACACACTCTAATACCAAACACACTCTAATACCAAAAACACTCTAATACCAAACACACTCCAATACCAAACACACTGGAATACTAAAAACACTCCAATACCAAACACACTCGAATACCAAACACACATTAATACCAAACACACTCGAATACCAAACACACTCGAATACCAAAAACACTCTAATACCAAACACACTCCAATACCAAACACACTGGAATACTAAAAACACTCCAATACCAAACACACTCGAATACCAAACACACATTCATACCAAACACACTCGAATACCAAAAACACTCCAATACCAAACACACTCGAATACCGAACACACATTAATACCAAACACACTCGAATACCAAAAACACTCCAATACCAAAAACACTCCAATACCAAACACACTCGAATACCGAACACACATTCATACGAAACACACTCGAATACCAAAAACACTCTAATACCAAACACACTCTAATGCCAAACACAATCTAATGCCAAACACACTCTAAGACCAAACACACTCTAATACCAAACACACTCTAATACCAAACACACACGAATGCCAAACACACTCTCATGCCAAACACACTCTCATGCCAAATACACACCAATACCAAACACACTCTAACACCAAACACACATTAATACCAAACACACTCGAATACCAAAAACACTCCAATACCAAACACACTCTAATACCAACACACTCTAAGACCAAACACACTCTAATACCAAACACACTCTAATACCAAAAACACTCTAATACCAAACACACTCCAATACCAAACACACTGGAATACTAAAAACACTCCAATACCAAACACACTCTAATACCAAACACACTCGAATACCAAAAACACTCTAATACCAAACACACTCCAATACCAAACACACTGGAATACTAAAAACACTCCAATACCAAACACACTCGAATACCAAACACACATTAATACCAAACACACTCGAATACCAAAAACACTCCAATACAAAACACACTCTAATACCAAACACACATTAATACCAAACACACTCGAATACCAAAAACACTCTAATACCAAACACAGTCTAATACCAAACACACTCTAATACCAAATACAGTCTAATACCAAATACAGTCTAATACCAAACACAGTCTAATACCAAACACACTCTAATACCAAATACAGTCTAATACCAAACACACTCTAATACCAAACGCACTCTAATACCAAACACAGTCTAATACCAAATACAGTCTAATACCAAACACACTCTAATACCAAATACAGTCTAATACCAAACACACTCTAATACCAAATACAGTCTAATACCAAACACAGTCTAATACCAGACATACTCTAATGCCAAACACACTCTAATACCAAACACACTCTAATACCAAACACACACGAATGCCAAACACACTCTCATGCCAAACACACTCTCATGCCAAATACACACCAATACCAAACACACTCTAACACCAAACACACTCTAATACCAAACACACTCTCATGCCAAACACACTCTCATGCCAAACACACTCTCATGCCAAACGCACTCTAATACCAAACACACTCTGAGACCAAATACAGTCTAATACCAAATACAGTCGAATACCAAATACAGTCTAATACCAAACACAGTCTAATACCAAACACACTCTAATACCAAATACAATCCAATACCAAACACACTCTAATACCAAATATTGTCTAATACCAAACACAGTCTAATACCAAACACACTCTAATACCAAATACATGCCAATACCAAACACACTCTAATACCAAATGCAGTCTAATACCAAACACAGTCGAATACCAAACACACTCTAATACCAAGTACAGTCCAATACCAAACACACTCTAATACCAAATGCAGTCTAATACCAAACACAGTCTAATACCAAACACACTCTAATACCAAATACAGTCTAATACCAAACACAGTCTAATACCAAACACACTCGAATACCAAATACAGTCTAATACCAAACACACTCTAATACCAAATACAGTCCAATACCAAATACAGTCTAATACTAAACACAGTCTAATACCAAACACACTCTAAAAGCAAATACAGTCTAATACCAAATACAGTCTAATACCAAACACAGTCTAATACCAAACACACTCTAATACCAAATACAGTCTAATACCAAACACACTCTAATACCAAACGCACTCTAATACCAAACACAGTCTAATACCAAATACAGTCTAATACCAAACACACTCTAATACCAAATACAGTCTAATACCAAACACACTCTAATACCAAATACAGTCTAATACCAAACACAGTCTAATACCAGACATACTCTAATGCCAAACACACTCTAATACCAAACACACCCTAATACCAGACACAATCTAATACCAGACATACTCTAATACCAGACATACTCTTATACCAGACATACTCTTATACCAGACACACTCTAATACCAGACATACTCGAATACCAGACATACTCTTATACCAGACATACTCTTATACCAAACACACTCTAATACCAAACACACTCCAATACCAAACACACTCTAATACCAAACACACTCCAATACCAAACACACTCTAATACCAAATACACTCTAATACCAAATACACTCTAATACAAAACACACTCCAAAACCAAACACACTCCAATACCAAACACACTCGAATACCAAAAACACTCTGATACCAAACACACTCTAATACCAAACACACTCTAATACCAAAAACACTCTAATACCAAACACACTCCAATACCAAACACACTGGAATACTAAAAACACTCCAATACCAAACACACTCGAATACCAAACACACATTAATACCAAACACACTCGAATACCAAACACACTCGAATACCAAAAACACTCTAATACCAAACACACTCCAATACCAAACACACTGGAATACTAAAAACACTCCAATACCAAACACACTCGAATACCAAACACACATTCATACCAAACACACTCGAATACCAAAAACACTCCAATACCAAACACACTCGAATACCGAACACACATTAATACCAAACACACTCGAATACCAAAAACACTCCAATACCAAAAACACTCCAATACCAAACACACTCGAATACCGAACACACATTCATACGAAACACACTCGAATACCAAAAACACTCTAATACCAAACACACTCTAATGCCAAACACAATCTAATGCCAAACACACTCTAAGACCAAACACACTCTAATACCAAACACACTCTAATACCAAACACACACGAATGCCAAACACACTCTCATGCCAAACACACTCTCATGCCAAATACACACCAATACCAAACACACTCTAACAGCAAACACACATTAATACCAAACACACTCGAATACCAAAAACACTCCAATACCAAACACACTCTAATACCAACACACTCTAAGACCAAACACACTCTAATACCAAACACACTCTAATACCAAAAACACTCTAATACCAAACACACTCCAATACCAAACACACTGGAATACTAAAAACACTCCAATACCAAACACACTCTAATACCAAACACACTCGAATACCAAAAACACTCTAATACCAAACACACTCCAATACCAAACACACTGGAATACTAAAAACACTCCAATACCAAACACACTCGAATACCAAACACACATTAATACCAAACACACTCGAATACCAAAAACACTCCAATACAAAACACACTCTAATACCAAACACACATTAATACCAAACACACTCGAATACCAAAAACACTCTAATACCAAACACAGTCTAATACCAAACACACTCTAATACCAAATACAGTCTAATACCAAATACAGTCTAATACCAAACACAGTCTAATACCAAACACACTCTAATACCAAATACAGTCTAATACCAAACACACTCTAATACCAAACGCACTCTAATACCAAACACAGTCTAATACCAAATACAGTCTAATACCAAACACACTCTAATACCAAATACAGTCTAATACCAAACACACTCTAATACCAAATACAGTCTAATACCAAACACAGTCTAATACCAGACATACTCTAATGCCAAACACACTCTAATACCAAAAACACTCTAATACCAAACACACACGAATGCCAAACACACTCTCATGCCAAACACACTCTCATGCCAAATACACACCAATACCAAACACACTCTAACACCAAACACACTCTAATACCAAACACACTCTCATGCCAAACACACTCTCATGCCAAACACACTCTCATGCCAAACGCACTCTAATACCAAACACACTCTGAGACCAAATACAGTCTAATACCAAATACAGTCGAATACCAAATACAGTCTAATACCAAACACAGTCTAATACCAAACACACTCTAATACCAAATACAATCCAATACCAAACACACTCTAATACCAAATATTGTCTAATACCAAACACAGTCTAATACCAAACACACTCTAATACCAAATACATGCCAATACCAAACACACTCTAATACCAAATGCAGTCTAATACCAAACACAGTCGAATACCAAACACACTCTAATACCAAGTACAGTCTAATACCAAACACACTCGAATACCAAATACAGTCTAATACCAAACACAATCAAATACCAAACACACTCTAATACCAAATACAGTCTAATACCAAACACAGTCTCATACCAAACACACTCTAATACCAAATACAGTCTAATACCAAACACACTCGAATACCAAATAAAGTCTAATACCAATCACAGTCTAATACCAAACACACTCTAATACCAAATACAGTCTAATACCAAACACAGTCTAATACCAAACACACTCCAATACCAAATACAGTCTAATACCAAACACACTCTAATACCAAATGCAGTCTAATACCAAACACAGTCTAATACCAAACACACTCTAATACCAAATACAGTCTAATACCAAACACAGTCTAATACCAAACACACTCGAATACCAAATACAGTCTAATACCAAACACACTCTAATACCAAATACAGTCTAATACCAAATACAGTCTAATACCAAACACAGTCTAATACCAAACACACTCTAATACCAAATACAGTCCAATACCAAATACAGTCTAATACCAAACACAGTCTAATACCAAACACACTCTAATACCAAATACAGTCTAATACCAAATACAGTCTAATACCAAACACAGTCTAATACCAAACACACTCTAATACCAAATACAGTCTAATACCAAACACACTCTAATACCAAACGCACTCTAATACCAAACACAGTCTAATACCAAATACAGTCTAATACCAAACACACTCTAATACCAAATACAGTCTAATACCAAACACACTCTAATACCAAATACAGTCTAATACCAAACACACTCTAATACCAAACGCACTCTAATACCAAACACAGTCTAATACCAAACACACTCTAATACCAAATACAGTCTAATACCAAATACAGTCTAATACCAAACACAGTCTAATACCAAACACACTCTAATACCAAATACAGTCTAATACCAAACACACTCTAATACCAAACGCACTCTAATACCAAACACAGTCTAATACCAAATACAGTCTAATACCAAACACACTCTAATACCAAATACAGTCTAATACCAAACACACTCTAATACCAAATACAGTCTAATACCAAACACAGTCTAATACCAGACATACTCTAATGCCAAACACACTCTAATACCAAACACACTCTAATACCAAACACACACGAATGCCAAACACACTCTCATGCCAAACACACTCTCATGCCAAATACACACCAATACCAAACACACTCTAACACCAAACACACTCTAATACCAAACACACTCTCATGCCAAACACACTCTCATGCCAAACACACTCTCATGCCAAACGCACTCTAATACCAAACACACTCTGAGACCAAATACAGTCTAATACCAAATACAGTCGAATACCAAATACAGTCTAATACCAAACACAGTCTAATACCAAACACACTCTAATACCAAATACAATCCAATACCAAACACACTCTAATACCAAATATTGTCTAATACCAAACACAGTCTAATACCAAACACACTCTAATACCAAATACAGTCCAATACCAAACACATTCTAATACCAAATGCAGTCTAATACCAAACACAGTCGAATACCAAACACACTCTAATACCAAGTACAGTCTAATACCAAACACACTCGAATACCAAATACAGTCTAATACCAAACACAATCAAATACCAAACACACTCTAATACCAAATACAGTCTAATACCAAACACAGTCTCATACCAAACACACTCTAATACCAAATACAGTCTAATACCAAACACACTCGAATACCAAATAAAGTCTAATACCAATCACAGTCTAATACCAAACACACTCTAATACCAAATACAGTCTAATACCAAACACAGTCTAATACCAAACACACTCCAATACCAAATACAGTCTAATACCAAACACACTCTAATACCAAATGCAGTCTAATACCAAACACAGTCTAATACCAAACACACACTAATACCAAATACAGTCTAATACCAAACACAGTCTAATACCAAACACACTCGAATACCAAATACAGTCTAATACCAAACACACTCTAATACCAAATACAGTCTAATACCAAATACAGTCTAATACCAAACACAGTCTAATACCAAACACACTCTAATACCAAATACAGTCCAATACCAAATACAGTCTAATACCAAACACAGTCTAATACCAAACACACTCTAATACCAAATACAGTCTAATACCAAATACAGTCTAATACCAAACACAGTCTAATACCAAACACACTCTAATACCAAATACAGTCTAATACCAAACACACTCTAATACCAAACGCACTCTAATACCAAACACAGTCTAATACCAAATACAGTCTAATACCAAACACACTCTAATACCAAATACAGTCTAATACCAAACACACTCTAATACCAAATACAGTCTAATACCAAACACAGTCTAATACCAGACATACTCTAATGCCAAACACACTCTAATACCAAACACACTCTAATACCAGACACAATCTAATACCAGACATACTCTAATACCAGACATACTCTTATACCAGACATACTCTTATACCAGACACACTCTAACGCCAGACATACTCGAATACCAGACATACTCTTATACCAGACATACTCTTATACCAAACACACTCTAATACCAAACACACTCGAATACCAGACATACTCGAATACCAGACATACTCTTATACTAAAAACACACTCTAATACCAAACACACTCTAATACCAAACACACTCTAAGACCAGACATACTCGAATACCAGACATACTCTTATACCAGACATACTCTTATACCAAACACACTCTGATACCAAACACACTCTAATACCAGGCACACTCTAATACCAAACACACCCTAATACCAGACATACTTGAATACCAGACATACTCTTATACCAGACATACTCTTATACCAAACACACTCTAATAACAAACACACTCTAATAACAGAGATACTCTGATACCAGACATACTTGTATACCAAACACACTCTAATACCAAACACATTCTAATACCAAACACACTCTAACACCAGACATACTCGAATACCAGACATACTCTAATACCAGACATACTCTTATACCAAACACACTCTAGTACCGAACACACTCTAAGACCAGACACTATCTAATACCAGATATACTCTAATACCAAACACACTCTAATACCAAAAACACTCTAATACCAAACACACTCCAATACCAAACACACTGGAATACTAAAAACACTCCAATACCAAACACACTCGAATACCAAACACACATTAATACCAAACACACTCGAATACCAAAAACACTCCAATACCAAACACACTCGAATACCGAACACACTCCAATACCAAACACACTGGAATACTAAAAACACTCCAATACCAAACACACTCGAATACCAAACACACATGAATACCAAACACACTCGAATACCAAAAACACTCCAATACCAAACACACTCGAATACCGAACACACATTAATACCAAACACACTCGAATACCAAAAACACTCCAATACCAAACACACTCTAATACCAACACACTCTAAGACCAAACACACTCTAATACCAAACACACTCTAATACCAAAAACACTCTAATACCAAACACACTCCAATACCAAACACACTGGAATACTAAAAACACTCCAATACCAAACACACTCTAATACCAAACACACTCGAATACCAAAAACACTCTAATACCAAACACACTCCAATACCAAACACACTGGAATACTAAAAACACTCCAATACCAAACACACTCGAATACCAAACACACATTAATACCAAACACACTCGAATACCAAAAACACTCCAATACAAAACACACTCTAATACCAAACACACATTAATACCAAACACACTCGAATACCAAAAACACTCTAATACCAAACACAGTCTAATACCAAACACACTCTAATACCAAATACAGTCTAATACCAAATACAGTCTAATACCAAACACAGTCTAATACCAAACACACTCTAATACCAAATACAGTCTAATACCAAACACACTCTAATACCAAACGCACTCTAATACCAAACACAGTCTAATACCAAATACAGTCTAATACCAAACACACTCTAATACCAAATACAGTCTAATACCAAACACACTCTAATACCAAATACAGTCTAATACCAAACACAGTCTAATACCAGACATACTCTAATGCCAAACACACTCTAATACCAAACACACTCTAATACCAGACACAATCTAATACCAGACATACTCTAATACCAGACATACTCTTATACCAGACATACTCTTATACCAGACACACTCTAACGCCAGACATACTCGAATACCAGACATACTCTTATACCAGACATACTCTTATACCAAACACACTCTAATACCAAACACACTCGAATACCAGACATACTCGAATACCAGACATACTCTTATACTAAAAACACACTCTAATACCAAACACACTCTAATACCAAACACACTCTAAGACCAGACATACTCGAATACCAGACATACTCTTATACCAGACATACTCTTATACCAAACACACTCTGATACCAAACACACTCTAATACCAGGCACACTCTAATACCAAACACACCCTAATACCAGACATACTTGAATACCAGACATACTCTTATACCAGACATACTCTTATACCAAACACACTCTAATAACAAACACACTCTAATAACAGAGATACTCTGATACCAGACATACATGTATACCAAACACACTCTAATACCAAACACATTCTAATACCAAACACACTCTAACACCAGACATACTCGAATACCAGACATACTCTAATACCAGACATACTCTTATACCAAACACACTCTAGTACCGAACACACTCTAAGACCAGACACTATCTAATACCAGATATACTCTAATACCAAATACACTCTAATACCAAAAACACTCTAATACCAAACACACTCCAATACCAAACACACTGGAATACTAAAAACACTCCAATACCAAACACACTCGAATACCAAACACACATTAATACCAAACACACTCGAATACCAAAAACACTCCAATACCAAACACACTCGAATACCGAACACACTCCAATACCAAACACACTGGAATACTAAAAACACTCCAATACCAAACACACTCGAATACCAAACACACATGAATACCAAACACACTCGAATACCAAAAACACTCCAATACCAAACACACTCGAATACCGAACACACATTAATACCAAACACACTCGAATACCAAAAACACTCCAATACCAAACACACTCTAATACCAACACACTCTAAGACCAAACACACTCTAATACCAAACACACTCTAATACCAAAAACACTGTAATACCAAACACACTCCAATACCAAACACACTGGAATACTAAAAACACTCCAATACCAAACACACTCTAATACCAAACACACTCGAATACCAAAAACACTCTAATACCAAACACACTCCAATACCAAACACACTGGAATACTAAAAACACTCCAATACCAAACACACTCGAATACCAAACACACATTAATACCAAACACACTCGAATACCAAAAACACTCCAATACCAAACACACTCTAATACCAAATGCAGTCTAATACCAAACACAGTCTAATACCAAACACACTCTAATACCAAATACAGTCTAATACCAAACACAGTCTAATACCAAACACACTCGAATACCAAATACAGTCTAATACCAAACACACTCTAATACCAAATACAGTCTAATACCAAATACAGTCTAATACCAAACACAGTCTAATACCAAACACACTCTAATACCAAATACAGTCCAATACCAAATACAGTCTAATACCAAACACAGTCTAATACCAAACACACTCTAATACCAAATACAGTCTAATAGCAAATACAGTCTAATACCAAACACAGTCTAATACCAAACACACTCTAATACCAAATACAGTCTAATACCAAACACACTCTAATACCAAACGCACTCTAATACCAAACACAGTCTAATACCAAATACAGTCTAATACCAAACACACTCTAATACCAAATACAGTCTAATACCAAACACACTCTAATACCAAATACAGTCTAATACCAAACACAGTCTAATACCAGACATACTCTAATGCCAAACACACTCTAATACCAAACACACTCTAATACCAGACACAATCTAATACCAGACATACTCTAATACCAGACATACTCTTATACCAGACATACTCTTATACCAGACACACTCTAACGCCAGACATACTCGAATACCAGACATACTCTTATACCAGACATACTCTTATACCAAACACACTCTAATACCAAACACACTCGAATACCAGACATACTCGAATACCAGACATACTCTTATACTAAAAACACACTCTAATACCAAACACACTCTAATACCAAACACACTCTAAGACCAGACATACTCGAATACCAGACATACTCTTATACCAGACATACTCTTATACCAAACACACTCTGATACCAAACACACTCTAATACCAGGCACACTCTAATACCAAACACACCCTAATACCAGACATACTTGAATACCAGACATACTCTTATACCAGACATACTCTTATACCAAACACACTCTAATAACAAACACACTCTAATAACAGAGATACTCTGATACCAGACATACTTGTATACCAAACACACTCTAATACCAAACACATTCTAATACCAAACACACTCTAACACCAGACATACTCGAATACCAGACATACTCTAATACCAGACATACTCTTATACCAAACACACTCTAGTACCGAACACACTCTAAGACCAGACACTATCTAATACCAGATATACTCTAATACCAAACACACTCTAATACCAAAAACACTCTAATACCAAACACACTCCAATACCAAACACACTGGAATACTAAAAACACTCCAATACCAAACACACTCGAATACCAAACACACATTAATACCAAACACACTCGAATACCAAAAACACTCCAATACCAAACACACTCGAATACCGAACACACTCCAATACCAAACACACTGGAATACTAAAAACACTCCAATACCAAACACACTCGAATACCAAACACACATGAATACCAAACACACTCGAATACCAAAAACACTCCAATACCAAACACACTCGAATACCGAACACACATTAATACCAAACACACTCGAATACCAAAAACACTCCAATACCAAACACACTCTAATACCAACACACTCTAAGACCAAACACACTCTAATACCAAACACACTCTAATACCAACACACTCTAAGACCAAACACACTCTAATACCAAACACACTCTAATACCAAACACACTCTAATACCAAACACACTCCAATACCAAACACACTGGAATACTAAAAACACTCCAATACCAAACACACTCTAATACCAAACACACTCGAATACCAAAAACACTCTAATACCAAACACACTCCAATACCAAACACACTGGAATACTAAAAACACTCCAATACCAAACACACTCGAATACCAAACACACATTAATACCAAACACACTCGAATACCAAAAACACTCCAATACAAAACACACTCTAATACCAAACACACATTAATACCAAACACACTCGAATACCATAAACACTCTAATACCAAACACACTCTAATACCAAATACAGTCTAATACCAAATACAGTCTAATACCAAACACAGTCTAATACCAAACACACTCTAATACCAAATACAGTCTAATACCAAACACACTCTAATACCAAACGCACTCTAATACCAAACACAGTCTAATACCAAATACAGTCTAATACCAAACACACTCTAATACCAAATACAGTCTAATACCAAACACACTCTAATACCAAATACAGTCTAATACCAAACACAGTCTAATACCAGACATACTCTAATGCCAAACACACTCTAATACCAAACACACTCTAATACCAGACACAATCTAATACCAGACATACTCTAATACCAGACATACTCTTATACCAGACATACTCTTATACCAGACACACTCTAACGCCAGACATACTCGAATACCAGACATACTCTTATACCAGACATACTCTTATACCAAACACACTCTAATACCAAACACACTCGAATACCAGACATACTCGAATACCAGACATACTCTTATACTAAAAACACACTCTAATACCAAACACACTCTAATACCAAACACACTCTAAGACCAGACATACTCGAATACCAGACATACTCTTATACCAGACATACTCTTATACCAAACACACTCTGATACCAAACACACTCTAATACCAGGCACACTCTAATACCAAACACACCCTAATACCAGACATACTTGAATACCAGACATACTCTTATACCAGACATACTCTTATACCAAACACACTCTAATAACAAACACACTCTAATAACAGAGATACTCTGATACCAGACATACATGTATACCAAACACACTCTAATACCAAACACATTCTAATACCAAACACACTCTAACACCAGACATACTCGAATACCAGACATACTCTAATACCAGACATACTCTTATACCAAACACACTCTAGTACCGAACACACTCTAAGACCAGACACAATCTAATACCAGATATACTCTAATACCAAATACACTCTAATACCAAAAACACTCTAATACCAAACACACTCCAATACCAAACACACTGGAATACTAAAAACACTCCAATACCAAACACACTCGAATACCAAACACACATTAATACCAAACACACTCGAATACCAAAAACACTCCAATACCAAACACACTCGAATACCGAACACACTCCAATACCAAACACACTGGAATACTAAAAACACTCCAATACCAAACACACTCGAATACCAAACACACATGAATACCAAACACACTCGAATACCAAAAACACTCCAATACCAAACACACTCGAATACCGAACACACATTAATACCAAACACACTCGAATACCAAAAACACTCCAATACCAAACACACTCTAATACCAACACACTCTAAGACCAAACACACTCTAATACCAAACACACTCTAATACCAAAAACACTCTAATACCAAACACACTCCAATACCAAACACACTGGAATACTAAAAACACTCCAATACCAAACACACTCTAATACCAAACACACTCGAATACCAAAAACACTCTAATACCAAACACACTCCAATACCAAACACACTGGAATACTAAAAACACTCCAATACCAAACACACTCGAATACCAAACACACATTAATACCAAACACACTCGAATACCAAAAACACTCCAATACCAAACACACTCTAATACCAAACACACATTAATACCAAACACACTCGAATACCAAAAACACTCTAATACCAAACACACTCTAATGCCAAACACAATCTCATGCCAAACACACTCGAAGACCAAACACACTCTAACACCAAACACACTCTAATACCAAACACACTCTCATGCCAAACACACTCTCATGCCAAACACACTCTCATGCCAAACGCACTCTAATACCAAACACACACTCATGCCAAACACACTCTCATGCCAAACACACTCTCATGCCAAACGCACTCTAATACCAAACACACTCTGAGACCAAATACAGTCTAATACCAAACACACTCTAATACGAAACGCACTCTAATACCAAACACAGTCTAATACCAAATACAGTCTAATACCAAACACACTCTAATACCAAATACAGTCTAATACCAAACACACTCTAATACCAAATACAGTCTAATACCAAACACAGTCTAATACCAGACATACTCTAATGCCAAACACACTCTAATACCAAACACACTCTAATACCAGACACAATCTAATACCAGACATACTCTAATACCAGACATACTCTTATACCAGACATACTCTTATACCAGACACACTCTAACGCCAGACATACTCGAATATCAGACATACTCTTATACCAGACATACTCTTATACCAAACACACTCTAATACCAAACACACTCTAATACCAGACATACTCGAATACCAGACATACTCTTATACTAAAAACACACTCTAATACCAAACACACTCTAATACCAAACACACTCTAAGACCAGACATACTCGAATACCAGACATACTCTTATACCAGACATACTCTTATACCAAACACACTCTGATACCAAACACACTCTAATACCAGGCACACTCTAATACCAAACACACCCTAATACCAGACATACTTGAATACCAGACATACTCTTATACCAGACATACTCTTATACCAAACACACTCTAATAACAAACACACTCTAATAACAGAGATACTCTGATACCAGACATACTTGTATACCAAACACACTCTAATACCAAACACATTCTAATACCAAACACACTCTAACACCAGACATACTCGAATACCAGACATACTCTAATACCAGACATACTCTAATACCAGACATACTCTTATACCAAACACACTCTAGTACCGAACACACTCTAAGACCAGACACAATCTAATACCAGATATACTCTAATACCAAACACACTCTAATACCAAAAACACTCTAATACCAAACACACTCCAATACCAAACACACTGGAATACTAAAAACACTCCAATACCAAACACACTCGAATACCAAACACACATTAATACCAAACACACTCGAATACCAAAAACACTCCAATACCAAACACACTCGAATACCGAACACACTCCAATACCAAACACACTGGAATACTAAAAACACTCCAATACCAAACACACTCGAATACCAAACACACATGAATACCAAACACACTCGAATACCAAAAACACTCCAATACCAAACACACTCGAATACCGAACACACATTAATACCAAACACACTCGAATACCAAAAACACTCCAATACCAAACACACTCTAATACCAACACACTCTAAGACCAAACACACTCTAATACCAAACACACTCTAATACCAAAAACACTCTAATACCAAACACACTCCAATACCAAACACACTGGAATACTAAAAACACTCCAATACCAAACACACTCTAATACCAAACACACTCGAATACCAAAAACACTCTAATACCAAACACACTCCAATACCAAACACACTGGAATACTAAAAACACTCCAATACCAAACACACTCGAATACCAAACACACATTAATACCAAACACACTCGAATACCAAAAACACTCCAATACCAAACACACTCTAAGACCAAACACACATTAATACCAAACACACTCGAATACCAAAAACACTCTAATACCAAACACAATCTAATGCCAAACACAATCTCATGCCAAACACACTCGAAGACCAAACACACTCTAATACCAAACACACTCTAATACCAAACACACACGAATGCCAAACACACTCTCATGCCAAACACACTCTCATGCCAAATACACACTAATACCAAACACACTCTAACACCAAACACACTCTAATACCAAACACACTCTCATGCCAAACACACTCTCATGCCAAACACACTCTCATGCCAAACACACTCTCATGCCAAACGCACTCGAATACCAAACACACACTCATGCCAAACACACTCTCATGCCAAACACACTCTCATGCCAAACGCACTCTAATACCAAACACACTCTGAGACCAAATACAGTCTAATACCAAACACACTCTAATACCAAACGCACTCTAATACCAAACACACTCTGAGACCAAAAACACTCTAATACCAAACACTCTCTAATGCCAAACACAATCTCATGCCAAACACACTCGAAGACCAAACACACTCTAATACCAAACACTCTCTAATACCAAACACACACGAATGCCAAACACACTCTCATGCCAAACACACTCTCATGCCAAATACACACTAATACCAAACACACTCTAACACCAAACACACTCTAATACCAAACACACTCTCATGCCAAACACACTCTCATGCCAAACACACTCTCATGCCAAACGCACTCTAATACCAAACACACACTCATGCCAAACACACTCTCATGCCAAACACACTCTCATGCCAAACGCACTCTAATACCAAACACACTCTGAGACCAAATACAGTCTAATACCAAACACACTCTAATACCAAACGCACTCTAATACCAAACACAGTCTAATACCAAATACAGTCTAATACCAAACACACTCTAATACCAAATACAGTCTAATACCAAACACACTCTAATACCAAATACAGTCTAATACCAAACACAGTCTAATACCAGACATACTCTAATGCCAAACACACTCTAATACCAAACACACTCTAATACCAGACACAATCTAATACCAGACATACTCTAATACCAGACATACTCTTATACCAGACATACTCTTATACCAGACACACTCTAACGCCAGACATACTCGAATATCAGACATACTCTTATACCAGACATACTCTTATACCAAACACACTCTAATACCAAACACACTCTAATACCAGACATACTCGAATACCAGACATACTCTTATACTAAAAACACACTCTAATACCAAACACACTCTAATACCAAACACACTCTAAGACCAGACATACTCGAATACCAGACATACTCTTATACCAGACATACTCTTATACCAAACACACTCTGATACCAAACACACTCTAATACCAGGCACACTCTAATACCAAACACACCCTAATACCAGACATACTTGAATACCAGACATACTCTTATACCAGACATACTCTTATACCAAACACACTCTAATAACAAACACACTCTAATAACAGAGATACTCTGATACCAGACATACTTGTATACCAAACACACTCTAATACCAAACACATTCTAATACCAAACACACTCTAACACCAGACATACTCGAATACCAGACATACTCTAATACCAGACATACTCTAATACCAGACATACTCTTATACCAAACACACTCTAGTACCGAACACACTCTAAGACCAGACACAATCTAATACCAGATATACTCTAATACCAAACACACTCTAATACCAAAAACACTCTAATACCAAACACACTCCAATACCAAACACACTGGAATACTAAAAACACTCCAATACCAAACACACTCGAATACCAAACACACATTAATACCAAACACACTCGAATACCAAAAACACTCCAATACCAAACACACTCGAATACCGAACACACTCCAATACCAAACACACTGGAATACTAAAAACACTCCAATACCAAACACACTCGAATACCAAACACACATGAATACCAAACACACTCGAATACCAAAAACACTCCAATACCAAACACACTCGAATACCGAACACACATTAATACCAAACACACTCGAATACCAAAAACACTCCAATACCAAACACACTCTAATACCAACACACTCTAAGACCAAACACACTCTAATACCAAACACACTCTAATACCAAAAACACTCTAATACCAAACACACTCCAATACCAAACACACTGGAATACTAAAAACACTCCAATACCAAACACAGTCTAATACCAAACACACTCGAATACCAAAAACACTCTAATACCAAACACACTCCAATACCAAACACACTGGAATACTAAAAACACTCCAATACCAAACACACTCGAATACCAAACACACATTAATACCAAACACACTCGAATACCAAAAACACTCCAATACCAAACACACTCTAATACCAAACACACATTAATACCAAACACACTCGAATACCAAAAACACTCCAATACCAAACACAATCTAATGCCAAACACAATCTCATGCCAAACACACTCGAAGACCAAACACACTCTAATACCAAACACACTCTAATACCAAACACACACGAATGCCAAACACACTCTCATGCCAAACACACTCTCATGCCAAATACACACTAATACCAAACACACTCTAACACCAAACACACTCTAATACCAAACACACTCTCATGCCAAACACACTCTCATGCCAAACACACTCTCATGCCAAACACACTCTCATGCCAAACGCACTCGAATACCAAACACACACTCATGCCAAACACACTCTCATGCCAAACACACTCTCATGCCAAACGCACTCTAATACCAAACACACTCTGAGACCAAACACACTCTAATACCAAACACACACGAATGCCAAACACACTCCAATACCGAACACACACTAATACCAAACACACACTAATACCAAACACACTCTAACACCAAACACACCCTAATACGAAACACACTCTCATGCCAAACACACTCTCATGCCAAACACACTCTCATGCCAAACACACTCTCATACCAAACACACTCTAATGCCAAACACACTCAAATGCCAAACACACTCAAATGCCAAACACACCCTAATGCCAAACACACACTAATACCAAACACACACTAATACCAAACACACTCTAATACCAAACACAATCTCATTCCAAACAAACTCTAATACCAATTACACCCTAATACCAAACGCACTCTCATACCCAACACACTCTAATTCCAAACAGACACTGATACCAAACACACTCTAATACCAAACATACTCTAATACCAAACACACACTAATACCAAACACTCTCCAATACCAAACACACTCTAATACCAAATACACTCAAATACCAAACACAGTCTAATACCAAACACACTCTAATACCAAACACACTCTAATACCAAACACACACTAAGACCAAACACACTCTAATACCAAACACACTCTAATACCAAACACACTCTAATACCAAACACACTCTAATACCAAACACACACTAATACCAAACAGACTCCAATACCAAACACACTCTAATACCAAATACACTCAAATACCAAACACAGTCTAATACCAAACATACTCTAATACCAAACACACACTAATACCAAACACACTCTAATACCAAACACACTCTAATACCAAACACATTCTAATACCAAACACACTCTAACACCAGACATACTCGAATACCAGACATACTCTAATACCAGACATACTCTTATACCAAACACACTCTAGTACCGAACACACTCTAAGACCAGACACAATCTAATACCAGATATACTCTAATACCAAATACACTCTAATACCAAAAACACTCTAATACCAAACACACTCCAATACCAAACACACTGGAATACTAAAAACACTCCAATACCAAACACACTCGAATACCAAACACACATTAATACCAAACACACTCGAATACCAAAAACACTCCAATACCAAACACACTCGAATACCGAACACACTCCAATACCAAACACACTGGAATACTAAAAACACTCCAATACCAAACACACTCCAATACCAAACACACTGGAATACTAAAAACACTCCAATACCAAACACACTCGAATACCAAACACACATGAATACCAAACACACTCGAATACCAAAAACACTCCAATACCAAACACACTCGAATACCGAACACACATTAATACCAAACACACTCGAATACCAAAAACACTCCAATACCAAACACACTCTAATACCAACACACTCTAAGACCAAACACACTCTAATACCAAACACACTCTAATACCAACACACTCTAAGACCAAACACACTCTAATACCAAACACACTCTAATACCAAACACACTCTAATACCAAACACACTCCAATACCAAACACACTGGAATACTAAAAACACTCCAATACCAAACACACTCTAATACCAAACACACTCGAATACCAAAAACACTCTAATACCAAACACACTCCAATACCAAACACACTGGAATACTAAAAACACTCCAATACCAAACACACTCGAATACCAAACACACATTAATACCAAACACACTCGAATACCAAAAACACTCCAATACAAAACACACTCTAATACCAAACACACATTAATACCAAACACACTCGAATACCAAAAACACTCTAATACCAAACACACTCTAATACCAAATACAGTCTAATACCAAATACAGTCTAATACCAAACACAGTCTAATACCAAACACACTCTAATACCAAATACAGTCTAATACCAAACACACTCTAATACCAAACGCACTCTAATACCAAACACAGTCTAATACCAAATACAGTCTAATACCAAACACACTCTAATACCAAATACAGTCTAATACCAAACACACTCTAATACCAAATACAGTCTAATACCAAACACAGTCTAATACCAGACATACTCTAATGCCAAACACACTCTAATACCAAACACACTCTAATACCAGACACAATCTAATACCAGACATACTCTAATACCAGACATACTCTTATACCAGACATACTCTTATACCAGACACACTCTAACGCCAGACATACTCGAATACCAGACATACTCTTATACCAGACATACTCTTATACCAAACACACTCTAATACCAAACACACTCGAATACCAGACATACTCGAATACCAGACATACTCTTATACTAAAAACACACTCTAATACCAAACACACTCTAATACCAAACACACTCTAAGACCAGACATACTCGAATACCAGACATACTCTTATACCAGACATACTCTTATACCAAACACACTCTGATACCAAACACACTCTAATACCAGGCACACTCTAATACCAAACACACCCTAATACCAGACATACTTGAATACCAGACATACTCTTATACCAGACATACTCTTATACCAAACACACTCTAATAACAAACACACTCTAATAACAGAGATACTCTGATACCAGACATACATGTATACCAAACACACTCTAATACCAAACACATTCTAATACCAAACACACTCTAACACCAGACATACTCGAATACCAGACATACTCTAATACCAGACATACTCTTATACCAAACACACTCTAGTACCGAACACACTCTAAGACCAGACACAATCTAATACCAGATATACTCTAATACCAAATACACTCTAATACCAAAAACACTCTAATACCAAACACACTCCAATACCAAACACACTGGAATACTAAAAACACTCCAATACCAAACACACTCGAATACCAAACACACATTAATACCAAACACACTCGAATACCAAAAACACTCCAATACCAAACACACTCGAATACCGAACACACTCCAATACCAAACACACTGGAATACTAAAAACACTCCAATACCAAACACACTCGAATACCAAACACACATGAATACCAAACACACTCGAATACCAAAAACACTCCAATACCAAACACACTCGAATACCGAACACACATTAATACCAAACACACTCGAATACCAAAAACACTCCAATACCAAACACACTCTAATACCAACACACTCTAAGACCAAACACACTCTAATACCAAACACACTCTAATACCAAAAACACTCTAATACCAAACACACTCCAATACCAAACACACTGGAATACTAAAAACACTCCAATACCAAACACACTCTAATACCAAACACACTCGAATACCAAAAACACTCTAATACCAAACACACTCCAATACCAAACACACTGGAATACTAAAAACACTCCAATACCAAACACACTCGAATACCAAACACACATTAATACCAAACACACTCGAATACCAAAAACACTCCAATACCAAACACACTCTAATACCAAACACACATTAATACCAAACACACTCGAATACCAAAAACACTCTAATACCAAACACACTCTAATGCCAAACACAATCTCATGCCAAACACACTCGAAGACCAAACACACTCTAATACCAAACACACTCTAATACCAAACACACACGAATGCCAAACACACTCTCATGCCAAACACACTCTCATGCCAAATACACACTAATACCAAACACACTCTAACACCAAACACACTCTAATACCAAACACACTCTCATGCCAAACACACTCTCATGCCAAACACACTCTCATGCCAAACGCACTCTAATACCAAACACACACTCATGCCAAACACACTCTCATGCCAAACACACTCTCATGCCAAACGCACTCTAATACCAAACACACTCTGAGACCAAATACAGTCTAATACCAAACACACTCTAATACGAAACGCACTCTAATACCAAACACAGTCTAATACCAAATACAGTCTAATACCAAACACACTCTAATACCAAATACAGTCTAATACCAAACACACTCTAATACCAAATACAGTCTAATACCAAACACAGTCTAATACCAGACATACTCTAATGCCAAACACACTCTAATACCAAACACACTCTAATACCAGACACAATCTAATACCAGACATACTCTAATACCAGACATACTCTTATACCAGACATACTCTTATACCAGACACACTCTAACGCCAGACATACTCGAATATCAGACATACTCTTATACCAGACATACTCTTATACCAAACACACTCTAATACCAAACACACTCTAATACCAGACATACTCGAATACCAGACATACTCTTATACTAAAAACACACTCTAATACCAAACACACTCTAATACCAAACACACTCTAAGACCAGACATACTCGAATACCAGACATACTCTTATACCAGACATACTCTTATACCAAACACACTCTGATACCAAACACACTCTAATACCAGGCACACTCTAATACCAAACACACCCTAATACCAGACATACTTGAATACCAGACATACTCTTATACCAGACATACTCTTATACCAAACACACTCTAATAACAAACACACTCTAATAACAGAGATACTCTGATACCAGACATACTTGTATACCAAACACACTCTAATACCAAACACATTCTAATACCAAACACACTCTAACACCAGACATACTCGAATACCAGACATACTCTAATACCAGACATACTCTAATACCAGACATACTCTTATACCAAACACACTCTAGTACCGAACACACTCTAAGACCAGACACAATCTAATACCAGATATACTCTAATACCAAACACACTCTAATACCAAAAACACTCTAATACCAAACACACTCCAATACCAAACACACTGGAATACTAAAAACACTCCAATACCAAACACACTCGAATACCAAACACACATTAATACCAAACACACTCGAATACCAAAAACACTCCAATACCAAACACACTCGAATACCGAACACACTCCAATACCAAACACACTGGAATACTAAAAACACTCCAATACCAAACACACTCGAATACCAAACACACATGAATACCAAACACACTCGAATACCAAAAACACTCCAATACCAAACACACTCGAATACCGAACACACATTAATACCAAACACACTCGAATACCAAAAACACTCCAATACCAAACACACTCTAATACCAACACACTCTAAGACCAAACACACTCTAATACCAAACACACTCTAATACCAAAAACACTCTAATACCAAACACACTCCAATACCAAACACACTGGAATACTAAAAACACTCCAATACCAAACACACTCTAATACCAAACACACTCGAATACCAAAAACACTCTAATACCAAACACACTCCAATACCAAACACACTGGAATACTAAAAACACTCCAATACCAAACACACTCGAATACCAAACACACATTAATACCAAACACACTCGAATACCAAAAACACTCCAATACCAAACACACTCTAAGACCAAACACACATTAATACCAAACACACTCGAATACCAAAAACACTCTAATACCAAACACAATCTAATGCCAAACACAATCTCATGCCAAACACACTCGAAGACCAAACACACTCTAATACCAAACACACTCTAATACCAAACACACACGAATGCCAAACACACTCTCATGCCAAACACACTCTCATGCCAAATACACACTAATACCAAACACACTCTAACACCAAACACACTCTAATACCAAACACACTCTCATGCCAAACACACTCTCATGCCAAACACACTCTCATGCCAAACACACTCTCATGCCAAACGCACTCGAATACCAAACACACACTCATGCCAAACACACTCTCATGCCAAACACACTCTCATGCCAAACGCACTCTAATACCAAACACACTCTGAGACCAAATACAGTCTAATACCAAACACACTCTAATACCAAACGCACTCTAATACCAAACACACTCTGAGACCAAAAACACTCTAATACCAAACACTCTCTAATGCCAAACACAATCTCATGCCAAACACACTCGAAGACCAAACACACTCTAATACCAAACACACTCTAATACCAAACACACACGAATGCCAAACACACTCTCATGCCAAACACACTCTCATGCCAAATACACACTAATACCAAACACACTCTAACACCAAACACACTCTAATACCAAACACACTCTCATGCCAAACACACTCTCATGCCAAACACACTCTCATGCCAAACGCACTCTAATACCAAACACACACTCATGCCAAACACACTCTCATGCCAAACACACTCTCATGCCAAACGCACTCTAATACCAAACACACTCTGAGACCAAATACAGTCTAATACCAAACACACTCTAATACCAAACGCACTCTAATACCAAACACAGTCTAATACCAAATACAGTCTAATACCAAACACACTCTAATACCAAATACAGTCTAATACCAAACACACTCTAATACCAAATACAGTCTAATACCAAACACAGTCTAATACCAGACATACTCTAATGCCAAACACACTCTAATACCAAACACACTCTAATACCAGACACAATCTAATACCAGACATACTCTAATACCAGACATACTCTTATACCAGACATACTCTTATACCAGACACACTCTAACGCCAGACATACTCGAATATCAGACATACTCTTATACCAGACATACTCTTATACCAAACACACTCTAATACCAAACACACTCTAATACCAGACATACTCGAATACCAGACATACTCTTATACTAAAAACACACTCTAATACCAAACACACTCTAATACCAAACACACTCTAAGACCAGACATACTCGAATACCAGACATACTCTTATACCAGACATACTCTTATACCAAACACACTCTGATACCAAACACACTCTAATACCAGGCACACTCTAATACCAAACACACCCTAATACCAGACATACTTGAATACCAGACATACTCTTATACCAGACATACTCTTATACCAAACACACTCTAATAACAAACACACTCTAATAACAGAGATACTCTGATACCAGACATACTTGTATACCAAACACACTCTAATACCAAACACATTCTAATACCAAACACACTCTAACACCAGACATACTCGAATACCAGACATACTCTAATACCAGACATACTCTAATACCAGACATACTCTTATACCAAACACACTCTAGTACCGAACACACTCTAAGACCAGACACAATCTAATACCAGATATACTCTAATACCAAACACACTCTAATACCAAAAACACTCTAATACCAAACACACTCCAATACCAAACACACTGGAATACTAAAAACACTCCAATACCAAACACACTCGAATACCAAACACACATTAATACCAAACACACTCGAATACCAAAAACACTCCAATACCAAACACACTCGAATACCGAACACACTCCAATACCAAACACACTGGAATACTAAAAACACTCCAATACCAAACACACTCGAATACCAAACACACATGAATACCAAACACACTCGAATACCAAAAACACTCCAATACCAAACACACTCGAATACCGAACACACATTAATACCAAACACACTCGAATACCAAAAACACTCCAATACCAAACACACTCTAATACCAACACACTCTAAGACCAAACACACTCTAATACCAAACACACTCTAATACCAAAAACACTCTAATACCAAACACACTCCAATACCAAACACACTGGAATACTAAAAACACTCCAATACCAAACACAGTCTAATACCAAACACACTCGAATACCAAAAACACTCTAATACCAAACACACTCCAATACCAAACACACTGGAATACTAAAAACACTCCAATACCAAACACACTCGAATACCAAACACACATTAATACCAAACACACTCGAATACCAAAAACACTCCAATACCAAACACACTCTAATACCAAACACACATTAATACCAAACACACTCGAATACCAAAAACACTCCAATACCAAACACAATCTAATGCCAAACACAATCTCATGCCAAACACACTCGAAGACCAAACACACTCTAATACCAAACACACTCTAATACCAAACACACACGAATGCCAAACACACTCTCATGCCAAACACACTCTCATGCCAAATACACACTAATACCAAACACACTCTAACACCAAACACACTCTAATACCAAACACACTCTCATGCCAAACACACTCTCATGCCAAACACACTCTCATGCCAAACACACTCTCATGCCAAACGCACTCGAATACCAAACACACACTCATGCCAAACACACTCTCATGCCAAACACACTCTCATGCCAAACGCACTCTAATACCAAACACACTCTGAGACCAAACACACTCTAATACCAAACACACACGAATGCCAAACACACTCCAATACCGAACACACACTAATACCAAACACACACTAATACCAAACACACTCTAACACCAAACACACCCTAATACGAAACACACTCTCATGCCAAACACACTCTCATGCCAAACACACTCTCATGCCAAACACACTCTCATACCAAACACACTCTAATGCCAAACACACTCAAATGCCAAACACACTCAAATGCCAAACACACCCTAATGCCAAACACACACTAATACCAAACACACACTAATACCAAACACACTCTAATACCAAACACAATCTCATGCCAAACAAACTCTAATACCAATCACACCCTAATACCAAACGCACTCTCATACCCAACACACTCTAATTCCAAACAGACACTGATACCAAACACACTCTAATACCAAACATACTCTAATACCAAACACACACTAATACCAAACACTCTCCAATACCAAACACACTCTAATACCAAATACACTCAAATACCAAACACAGTCTAATACCAAACACACTCTAATACCAAACACACTCTAATACCAAACACACACTAAGACCAAACACACTCTAATACCAAACACACTCTAATACCAAACACACTCTAATACCAAACACACTCTAATACCAAACACACACTAATACCAAACAGACTCCAATACCAAACACACTCTAATACCAAATACACTCAAATACCAAACACAGTCTAATACCAAACATACTCTAATACCAAACACACACTAATACCAAACACACTCTAATACCAAACACACTCTAATACCAAACACACACTAATACCAAACACACTCGAATACCAAACACACTCTAATACCAAACACACACTAATACCAAACAGAATCAAATACCAAACACACTCTAATACCAAATACACTCAAATACCAAACACACTCTAATACCAAACACACACTAATACCAGACACACTCTAATACCAAACACAGACTAATACCAAACACACTCTAATAACAAACACACTCTAATACCAGACACACACTAAGACCAAACATACTCTAATACCAAACACACTCTAATACCAAACACACTCTAATACCAAACACACTCCAATACCAAACACACTCGAATACCAAAAACACTCTAATACCAAACACACTCGAATACCAAACACAGTCTAATACCAAAAACACTCTAAAACCAAACACACTCCAATACCAACACACTCTAATACCAAACACACTCTAATACCAAAAACACTCTAATACCAAACACACTCTAATACCAAACACACTCTAATACCAAACACACACTAATGCCAAACACACTCTAATACCAAACACACTCCAATACCAAACACACTCTAATACCAAAAACACTCTAATACCAAAAACACTCCAATACCAAACACACTCTAATACCAAACACACTCTAATACCAAACACACTCTAATACCAAAAACACTCTAATACCAAACACACTCTAATACCAAACACACTCTAATACCAAACACACACTAATGCCAAACACACTCTAATACCAAACACACTCCAATACCAAACACACTCTAATACCAAAAACACTCTAATACCAAAAACACTCCAATACGAAACACACTCTAATACCAAACACACTCTAATACCAAACACAGTCCAATACCAAACACACTCTAATACCAAACACACACTAATGACAAACACACTCTAATACCAAAAACTCTCTAATACCAAAAACACTCTAATACCAAACACACTCCAATACCAAACACACTCTAATACCAAAAACACTCTAAGACCAAAAACACTCTAATACTAAACACACTCCAATACCAAACACACTCTAATACCAAACACACACTAATGCCAAACACACTCAAAAACCAAAAACACTCTAATACCAAAAACACCCCAATAACAAACACACTCTAATACCAAACACACTCTAATACCAAAAACACTCTAATACCAAAAACACCCCAATACCAAACACACTCTAATACCAAAAACACTCTGATACCAAACACACTCCAATACCAAACACACTCTAATACCAAACACACTCTGATACCAAACACACTCTAATACCAAACACACTCTAATACCAGACATACTCGAATACCAGACATACTCTTATACCAGACATACTCTTATACCAAACACACTCCAATGCCAAACACACTCTAATACCAAACACACACTAATGCCAAACACACTCTAATACCAAAAACACTCTAATACCAAAAACACTCCAATACCAAACACACTCTAATACCAAACACACTCCAATACCAAACTCACTCTCATACCAAACACACTCTTAGACCAGATATACTCGAATACCAGACATACTCTTATACCAGACACACTCTAATACCAAACACACTCTAATACCAGACACAATCTAATACCAAACACACTCTAATACCAGACATACTCGAATACCAGACATACTCTTATACCAGACATACTCTAATACCAAACACACTCTAATACCAAACACACTCTAATACCAAACACACTCTAATACCAAACACACTCTAATACCAGACACACTCTAATACCAAACACACTCTAATAACAAACACACTCTAATAACGAACTCACTTTAATACCAAACACACTCTAATACCAACACACTCTAATACCAAACACACTCTAATAACAAACACACTCTAATACCAAACACACTCTAATACCAAACACACTCTAATACCAAACACACTCTTAATACCAAACACACACTAATACCAAACACACTCTAATACCAACACACTCTAATACCAAACACACACTAATACCAACACACTCTAATACCAAACACACTCTAATACCAAACACATTCTAATACCAAACACACTCTAATACCAACACACTCTAATACCAACACACTCTAATACCAAACACACTCTAATACCAAACACACTTTAATACCAAACACACTCTAATACCAACACACTCTAATACCAAACACACTCTAATACCAAACACATTCTAATACCAAACACACTCTAATACCAACACACTCTAATACCAAACACACTCTAATACCAAACACACTCTAATACCAACACACTCTAATACCAAACACACTCTAATACCAAACACACTCTAATACCAAACACACTCTAATACCAACACACTCTAATAACAAACACACTCTAATACCAAACACACTCTAATACCAACACACTCTAATACCAAACACAATCTAATACCAAAAACACGATAATACCAAACACACTCCAAGACCAGATATACTCGAATATCAGACATACTCTTATACCAGACACACTCTAATACCAAACACACTCTAATACCAGACACAATCTAATACCAAACACACTCTAATAACAGACATACTCGAATACCAGACATACTCGAATACCAGACATACTCTTATACCAGACATACTCTAATACCAAACACACTCTAATACCAAACACACACTAATACCAAACACACTCTAATACCAAACACAATCTCATGCCAAACAAACTCTAATACCAATCACACCCTAATACCAAACGCACTCTCATACCCAACACACTCTAATTCCAAACAGACACTGATACCAAACACACTCTAATACCAAACACACTCTAATACCAAACACACACTAATACCAAACACTCTCCAATACCAAACACACTCTAATACCAAACACACTCAAATACCAAACACACTCTAATACCAAATACAGTCTAATACCAAACACACTCTAATACCAAACACACTCTAATACCAAACACACTCTAATACCAGACATACTCAAATACCAGACATACTCTTATACCAGACATACTCTAATACCAAACACACTCTAATACCAAACACACTCTAATACCAAACACACTCTAATACCAAACACACAGTAATACCAAACAGACTCCAATACCAAACACACTCTAATACCAAATACACTCAAATACCAAACACAGTCTAATACCAAACACACTCTAATACCAAACACACTCTAATACCAAACACACACTAAGACCAAACACACTCTAATACCAAACACACTCTAATACCAAACACACTCTAATACCAAACACAATCTAATACCAAACACACACTAATACCAAACAGACTCCAATACCAAACACACTCTAATACCAAATACACTCAAATACCAAACACAGTCTAATACCAAACATACTCTAATACCAAACACACACTAATACCAAACACACTCTAATACCAAACACACTCTAATACCAAACACACACTAATACCAAACACACTCGAATACCAAACACACTCTAATACCAAACACACACTAATACCAAACAGAATCAAATACCAAACACACTCTAATACCAAATACACTCAAATACCAAACACACTCTAATACCAAACACACACTAATACCAGACACACTCTAATACCAAACACAGACTAATACCAAACACACTCTAATAACAAACACACTCTAATACCAGACACACACTAAGACCAAACATACTCTAATACCAAACACACTCTAATACCAAACACACTCTAATACCAAACACACTCCAATACCAAACACACTCGAATACCAAAAACACTCTAATACCAAACACACTCGAATACCAAACACAGTCTAATACCAAAAACACTCTAAAACCAAACACACTCCAATACCAACACACTCTAATACCAAACACACTCTAATACCAAAAACACTCTAATACCAAACACACTCTAATACCAAACACACTCTAATACCAAACACACACTAATGCCAAACACACTCTAATACCAAACACACTCCAATACCAAACACACTCTAATACCAAAAACACTCTAATACCAAAAACACTCCAATACCAAACACACTCTAATACCAAACACACTCTAATACCAAACACACTCTAATACCAAAAACACTCTAATACCAAACACACTCTAATACCAAACACACTCTAATACCAAACACACACTAATGCCAAACACACTCTAATACCAAACACACTCCAATACCAAACACACTCTAATACCAAAAACACTCTAATACCAAAAACACTCCAATACGAAACACACTCTAATACCAAACACACTCTAATACCAAACACAGTCCAATCCAAACACACTCTAATACCAAACACACACTAATGCCAAACACACTCTAATACCAAAAACTCTCTAATACCAAAAACACTCTAATACCAAACACACTCCAATACCAAACACACTCTAATACCAAAAACACTCTAAGACCAAAAACACTCTAATACTAAACACACTCCAATACCAAACACACTCTAATACCAAACACACACTAATGCCAAACACACTCAAAAACCAAAAACACTCTAATACCAAAAACACCCCAATAACAAACACACTCTAATACCAAACACACTCTAATACCAAAAACACTCTAATACCAAAAACACCCCAATACCAAACACACTCTAATACCAAAAACACTCTGATACCAAACACACTCCAATACCAAACACACTCTAATACCAAACACACTCTGATACCAAACACACTCTAATACCAAACACACTCTAATACCAGACATACTCGAATACCAGACATACTCTTATACCAGACATACTCTTATACCAAACACACTCCAATGCCAAACACACTCTAATACCAAACACACACTAATGCCAAACACACTCTAATACCAAAAACACTCTAATACCAAAAACACTCCAATACCAAACACACTCTAATACCAAACACACTCCAATACCAAACTCACTCTCATACCAAACACACTCTTAGACCAGATATACTCGAATACCAGACATACTCTTATACCAGACACACTCTAATACCAAACACACTCTAATACCAGACACAATCTAATACCAAACACACTCTAATACCAGACATACTCGAATACCAGACATACTCTTATACCAGACATACTCTAATACCAAACACACTCTAATACCAAACACACTCTAATACCAAACACACTCTAATACCAAACACACTCTAATACCAGACACACTCTAATACCAAACACACTCTAATAACAAACACACTCTAATAACGAACTCACTTTAATACCAAACACACTCTAATACCAACACACTCTAATACCAAACACACTCTAATAACAAACACACTCTAATACCAAACACACTCTAATACCAAACACACTCTAATACCAAACACACTCTTAATACCAAACACACACTAATACCAAACACACTCTAATACCAACACACTCTAATACCAAACACACTCTAATACCAACACACTCTAATACCAAACACACTCTAATACCAAACACATTCTAATACCAAACACACTCTAATACCAACACACTCTAATACCAACACACTCTAATACCAAACACACTCTAATACCAAACACACTTTAATACCAAACACACTCTAATACCAACACACTCTAATACCAAACACACTCTAATACCAAACACATTCTAATACCAAACACACTCTAATACCAACACACTCTAATACCAAACACACTCTAATACCAAACACACTCTAATACCAACACACTCTAATACCAAACACACTCTAATACCAAACACACTCTAATACCAAACACACTCTAATACCAACACACTCTAATAACAAACACACTCTAATACCAAACACACTCTAATACCAACACACTCTAATACCAAACACAATCTAATACCAAAAACACGATAATACCAAACACACTCCAAGACCAGATATACTCGAATATCAGACATACTCTTATACCAGACACACTCTAATACCAAACACACTCTAATACCAGACACAATCTAATACCAAACACACTCTAATAACAGACATACTCGAATACCAGACATACTCGAATACCAGACATACTCTTATACCAGACATACTCTAATACCAAACACACTCTAATACCAAACACACTCTAATACCAAACACACTCTAATACCAAACACACTCCAATACCAAACACACTGGAATACTAAAAACACTCCAATACCAAACACACTCGAATACCAAACACACATTAATACCAAACACACTCGAATACCAAAAACACTCCAATACCAAACACACTCTAATACCAAACACACTCTAATACCAAACACACACTAATACCAAACACACTCTAATACCAAACACACTCTAATACCAAACACACTCTAATACCAAACACACTCTAATACCAAACACACTCCAATACCAAACACACTGGAATACTAAAAACACTCCAATACCAAACACACTCGAATACCGAACACACATTAATACTAAACACACTCGAATACCAAAAACACTCTAATACCAAACACACTCTAATACCAAACACACACGAATGCCAAACACACTCTCATGCCAAACACACTCTCATGCCAAATACACACAAATACCAAACACACTCTAACACCAAACACACTCTAATACCAAACGCACTCTCATACCAAACACACTCTAATTCCAAACAGACACTGATACCAAACACACTCTAATACCAAACACACACTAATACCAAACACACTCCAATACCAAACACACTCGAATACCAAATACACTCAAATACCAAACACACTCTAATACCAAATACAGTCTAATACCAAACACAGTCTAATACCAAACACACTCTAATACCAAACACACTCTAATGCCAGACACACTCTAATACCAGACACAATCTAATACCAAGCACACTCTAATACCAAACCCACTCTAATACCAAGCACACTCTAATACCAGACACAATCTAATAACAAACACACTCTAATACCAAACACACACTAATATCAAACACACTCTGATACCAGACACAATCTAATAACAAACACACTCCAATACCATACACACCAATACCAAACACACTCTAATACCAAACACACTCTAATAACAAACACACACTAATACCAAACACACTCCAATACCAGACCCACTCTAATACCAAGCACACTCTAATACCAAACACACTCTAATACCAAACACACTCTAATACCAGACACAATCTAATAACAAACACACTCTAATACCAAACACACACTAATATCAAACACACTCTGATACCAGACACAATCTTATAACAAACACACTCCAATACCATACACACTCCAATACCAAACACACTCTAATACCAATACACTCGAATACCAAACACACACTAATACCAAACACACTCTAATACCAAACACACTCTAATACCAGACCCACTCTAATACCAAGCACACTCTAATACCAAACACACTCTAATACCAAACACACTCTAATACCAAACACACTCTAATACCAGACACAATCTAATAACAAACACACTCTAATACCAAACACACACTAATATCAAACACACTCTGATACCAGACACAATCTAATAACAAACACACTCCAATACCATACACACTCCAATACCAAACACACTCTAATACCAAACACACTCTAATACCAAACACACACTAATACCAAACACACTCTAATAACAAACACACACTAATAGTTGATGGAAAAGGTGCTGAGGGATAGGATTTCTGAGCATCTGGAAAGACACTGCTTGATTCGGGACAGTCAGCACGGTTTTGTGAGGGGTAGGTCTTGCCTCACAAGCCTGATTGAATTCTTTGAGCAGGTGACCAAGCAAGTGGATGAAGGTAAACCAGTGGATGTGGTGTACATGGATTTTAGTAAGGCATTTGATAAGGTCCCCCATGGTAGACTTATGGAGAAAGTCAGGAGGCATGGGATAGTGGGGAATGTGGCCAGTTGGATTAAGAATTGGCTAACTGATAGAAGGCAGAGAGTGGTCTTAGATGGTAAATACTCAGCCTGGAGCCCAGTTACCAGTGGCGTGCCGCAGGGATCAGTTCTGGGTCCTCTCCTGTTTGTGATTTTTATTAACGACTTGGATGAGGAAGTCGAAGGGTGGGTCAGTAAATTTGCAGATGATACAAAGGTTGGTGGAGTTGTGGATACCGAGGAGGGCTATTGTCGTCTGCAAAGGGACTTGGATAGGTTGCAGTGCTGGGCTGAAAAGTGGCAGATGGAGTTTAACCCTGAAAAGTGTGAGGTCGTCCATTTTGGAAGGACAAACATGAATGCAAAATACTGGGTTAACGGTAGGGTTCTTGGGCATGTGGAGGAGCAGAGAGACCTTGGGGTCTATGTGCATAGATCATTGAAAGTTGCAACTCAAGTGGATAGGGCTGTGAAGAAGGCATATGGGGTGTTAGCGTTCATTAGCAGAGGGATTGAATTTAAGAGCCGTGAGGTGATGATGCAGCTGTACAGGACCTTGGTAAGGCCTCATTTGGAGTACTGTGTGCAGTTCTGGTCGCCTCATTTTAGGAAGGATGTGGAAGCCTTGGAGAGGGTGCAGAGGAGATTTACCAGGATGTTGCCTGGAATGGAGAATAAGTCTTACGAGGAAAGGCTGAACATTCTAGGCCTCTTCTCATTAGAACGGAGAAGGATGAGGGGTGACATGATAGAGGTTTATAAGATGATCAGGGGAATAGATAGGGTAGACAGTCAGAAACTTTTTCCCCGGGTGGAGCAAAGCGTTACAAGGGGTCATAAATTTAAGGTGAAGGGTGGGAGATATAAGGGGGATGTCAGGGGAAGGTTCTTTACCCAGAGAGTGGTCGAGGCATGGAATGCCTTGCCCGGGGAAGTTGTTGAGTCAGAAACTTTAGGGACTTTCAAAAGGCTTTTGGATAGGTATATGGATAAAGGAGAATGATGGGGTATAGATTAAATTGTCCTTGACAGAGGACAAAGGATCGGCACAACATTGTGGGCCGAAGGGCCTGTTCTGTGCTGTATGTTCTATGTTCTATGTTCTATGTTCTAATACCAGACACACTCTAATACCAAATACACACTAATCTCAAACACACTCTAATAACAAACACACACTAATACCAAACACACTCTAATAACAAACACACACTAATACCAGACCCACTCTAATACCAAACACAGTCTAACACCAAACACACACTAATACCAAACACACACTAATACCAAACACACTCTAATATCAAACACACTCTAATACCAAACACACTCTAATACCAAACACACACTAATACCAAACACACTCTAATACCAGACACACTCTAATACCAGACACACTCTAATACCAAACTCACTCTAATAACAAACACACACTAATACCAAACACACTCTAATAACAAACACACACTCATACCAAACACACTCTAATACTAGACACACTCTAATACCAGACACACTCTAATACCAAACACTCTCTAATAACAAACACACACTAATACGAAACACACTCTAATAACAAACACACACTAATACCAAACACACTCTAATAACAAACACACACTAATACCAAACACACTCTAATACCAGACACACTCTAATTTCAAACACACTCTAATACCAAATACACACTAATACCAGACACACTCTAATACCAGACACACACTAATACCAGACACACACTAATACCAAACACACACTAATACCAAACACACTCGAATACCAAACACACTCTAATACCAGACACACTCTAATTTCAAACACACTCTAATACCAGACACACTCTAATTTCAAACACACTCTAATACCAAATACACTCTAATACCAGACACACACTAATACCAGACACACTCTAATACCAAACACACTCTAATACCAGACACTATCTAATACCAGACACACTCTAACAACAAACACACACTAATACCAAACACACTCTAATACCAGACACACTCTAATTTCAAACACACTCTAATACCAAATACACTCTAATACCAGACACACACTAATACCAGACACACTCTAATACCAAACACACTCTAATACCAGACACACTCTAATACCAGACACACACTAATACCAAACACACACTAATACCAAACACACTCGAATACCAAACACACTCGAATACCAAACACACTCTAATACCAAACAAACTCCAATACCAAACACACTCTAATACCAGACACACTCTAATACCAGACACACTCTAATACCAAACACACTCGAATAACAAACACACACTAATACCAAACACACTCTAATAACAAACACATACTAATACCAAACACACTCCAATACCAGACACACTCTAATACCAGACACACTCTAATACCAGACACACTCTAATACCAAACACACTCTAATACCAAATACACACTAATACCAGACACAATCTAATACCAAGCACACTCTAATACCAGACACACTCTAATTTCAAACACACTCTAATACCAAATACACTCTAATACCAGACACACACTAATACCAGACACACTCTAATACCAAACACACTCTAATACCAGACACACTCTAATACCAGACACACACTAATACCAAACACACACTAATACCAAACACACTCGAATACCAAACACACTCGAATACCAAACACACTCTAATACCAAACAAACTCTAATACCAAACACACTCTAATACCAGACACACTCTAATACCAGACACACTCTAATACCAAACACACTCGAATAACAAACACACACTAATACCAAACACACTCTAATAACAAACACACACTAATACCAAACACACTCTAATACCAGACACACTCTAATACCAGACACACTCTAATACCAGACACACTCTAATACCAAACACACTCTAATACCAAATACACACTAATACCAGACACAATCTAATACCAAGCACACTCTAATACCAAACACACTCTAATACCAAACACACTCTAATACCAAACACACTCTAATACCAAATACACACTAATACCAAACACACTCTAATACCAGACACACTCTAATACCAGACACACTCTAATACCAGACACACTC